>NW_027468663.1:52290703-52373203 GCF_046254945.1 Alosa pseudoharengus | reverse complement strand
TGGGATTGTAGTGTCGTAGCTGGGATGCACAAGGATTTCACTGGACAAATACTCCTTCCCTTTTCAGATGAGCAAAGCTATTGTTTACATTGAGGAGATGGACAGTGTTGCAGACGTCACCTTCCCAGCTGTGCCGCAGGTGCTCTCCCTGCTGACCTATGATGACACAGGACGTGTCAAAAATCACCCACATCCCCCCAATGGATATCCTGTTGTCTGCGTCACGGTGAGTTGACCAGCCAGCTCCTGTAAGATGTCAGCATACTATCCCAAATCATTACAATATCTTTCCATATTTAAATGTCATCATTATTTTCCCATATCATATGATTTCATCATCTTTACCTGTAATTAGCATAATGACATCTTTATATATTAATATAGTTTTATACCCATACCCATATATTTACATCTTTATAATATAGTTTTATACCCATACCCATATATTTACATCTTTAGAATATAGTTTTATACCCATACCCATATATTTACAAAGTGCTGTGTTCTGTGTTTCCATCAGGCCTGCAACCCCAAATCCTCTGACTTTGATAAGACAGGCTCCATCTGCACGCTGGAGAGCATCAACGACACCCTGACCCAGTACCGCTGGCTCGTGAGCGCCCCCACGGGGCCAGATGGTGTGACCAGCCCCATGCGTGAGGTGGACACAAACACCTTCTTCACCAACACCAAGTCCATCACGCTGGACTCCATCTACTTCCAGGCTGGGTCGCGGGTGCAGTGCGCAGCGCGGGCCTACAACATCAAGGGAGAGGCCGGCCTGGAGCTCAGCTCCCCCATCATCTCCATCAGCCAAGAGGAGGGTAAGTGGACGACCCATGCCGTGCTGTCAGCACTGCTGTCTGAAGGGTGAAGAGGGTGCCAGGCTATGGGTTATGTCTCTACTCTGTTGTTTACTCAGGAGTGTAACTCACTTTTATGTAGGTGATTACGCTATTCTAAAACAATATACTATTATATACACTATTGTAAAACAATATTTAATGTTCATAATTCAGAGATCAGTTTAGCTGTGACTGGCTCAGGTTGACTGGAGCCCCTTGTCCTCTGTCCTCAGGTATGTGCCAGCCACGTATCCCTGGCACTGTGGGTGCTGAACCATTTTCTGCCAAGATCCGTTACACAGGACCAGACGACCCTGACTACCCAAACCTGATCAAACTGACTGTTAGCATGCCGCACATGGATGGTGAGTCTGGACTGGGCACAAAGCTGTGTTCATACATGTTCTGTGTCCATACATGTTCTGTGTTCTCTGTCCATACATGTTCTCTGTTCATACATGTTCTGTGTTCATACATGTTCAGTGTTCATGTATGTTCTGTGTTTATACATGTTCTGTGTTCATACATGTTCTGTGTCCTCTGTCCATACATGTTCTGTGTTCATACATGTTCTGTGTTCATACATGTTCTGTGTTAGCAACATGCTTGTTGTTAGCGTATCAGAAGACAGCCCCGAATAACAAGTAAAGGTCCTTTAGCAGTACTGCACTGATACAACTGTGTTTGCGTACCCGTCCGAGCTGTCCTGTGGCGCTGTGGCTTCTCCTCAGGCATGATGCCGGTCATCTCCACGCGGCCCCTCTCCAACTTCGAGCTGACGCTGAGCCCTGACGGCACCCGTGTGGGGAACCACCGCTGCTCCAACTTGCTGGACTTCAATGAGATCCAGACTGGCCACGGCTTCATCACCGACTCCACCAAGAACCCCGAGATCATCGGCGAGACGTCGGCGTACCAATACAGCCTGGCGATGCGCAGCGCCAACTCGCTGCGTTTCTACCGCAACCTCAACCTGGAAGCCTGCCTGTGGGAGTTCAACAGCTACTACGACATGTCCGAGCTGCTCAACACCTGCGGCGGCTCCATTGGCACAGACGGACAGGTGGGCTTCACAGACTTTGGGTCCATGTTTACACTGTGACATCTGATCCCTAATTCCATTTGTAGGATTGGTGTAGGTGTCAAATCAGACAGCTGTGTTACGTATTTATGTAGTTTATGGCATCATTATGTGTTAGGTATTTATGTCGTTTATTGCATAATCAATGTCTAATCAATAATCTCTGGATGACACATAAAAGGTTCCACATTTTTTTAAAGATATTAATCAACAGCCTTCCCTCTCCATGTGCTGTGCTCTCTGTAGGTTCTAAACCTGGTGCAGTCCTATGTGACGGTGCGTGTTCCCCTCTTTGTCTCTGTAGGTTCTAAACCTGGTGCAGTCCTATGTGACGGTGCGTGTTCCCCTCTTCGTCTCGTACGTGTTCCACTCTCCTGTGGCTGTGGGTGGATGGCAGCACTTTGACCTGCAGTCTGAGCTCCGCCTCACCTTCGTCTATGACACAGCTATTCTGTGGCAGGACGGCATTGGTAGCCCACCTGAGGCAGAGCTGCAAGGTGAGGTGCCAGGTGGAGTTGATGATGTCATTCGAGGGAGATGAGGGAGTGGGCAGGGAGGGGGACAGAAAGATTAGAGATTCAACAGTTCTTCTTCAAGAACACAGAGAAAAGACCAAATCCCTGTCACTCAAAGTGGATGTTAGGGACAGTTAATCCTAACCAGTATGATTCTCTTAGCTAAAACAAAAGCAAAAACAGCATGTCTTATTATGTGATGATGGTGTAGTTCATTATAGTTTATTCTCATGACGGTCTGCAGAGGGAGTCAGAGAACTGTGGGTAGAATTACAGTGGTGGTGGAGCTCCATACATAACTCAACAGCACCATCTAGTGGTCCACTCCCACCACCACCTAGTGCTGAAAACAGGAGCATGGAGTGGATTTAATGTTTTAATGGCCAGTGACCAGTTTTAATGGCCATTCCCTGCTTTGCTGTACTCCACAGGAGCCATGTACCCCACCAGCATGCGTATCAACGAGGAGGGCCGTCTGGTGGTCAACTTTAAGACTGAGGCTCGATTCAGGGGCCAGTTTGTTATGTCACACCCAGGTAAGGGAGCATACAAAACAGTACACATTATTAGAACAGAATGTGTTATGTCTGGTGGACCTTCCGGAATTCAAGGAATTTTATTTGTCACATACATAGAGATACAGTATTAAATGTAGTGAAATGATATTGTTTCCTTACCACTGATTCCATGTTTGTTCTCAGCGACCTCTCTGACGTCCATGGTGATGTCTGCTGACCACCCTGGTCTGACCTTCACCATCTCTCTGGTGCGCACGGAGCCCACCTACAACCAGCCCATGCAGCAGTGGAGCTTTGTGTCCGACTTCGCTGTGAGTTCCTCAGAGAGTTCCTTCCACATGGCTTAAGAGCTGCTATGGCTTTTTTAGAGATCAAATGTAAAGGGCTGAGCAATTATGGCAAAAATCATTATCACGATTATTTTGTTCAATGTTGAGATCACGATTACTAAACACGATTACTCATTGATTTTAGAATTTTTAATTTGAAATATAGTCCAACAGGAAAAATGACATGTAAAAAGATAATGCACACAACAACTCAAGACAAAAGAACAGCATTGTTATGAAACTGAATGTAGAAGAATAATTCACAATACAACATTATATTTCAAATTATGTTTTCATAATCGTGGAAGTCATAATCACGATTAATCGATTGATTTGATCAATTGCACAGCCCTAATCATGTATGTATATCACATATGTATTTCTAGGGTAGTTTACTGTAAATACTTCTGCCCTGTCATATCTGAGGTGACAGTACGGCGTATTTGCTGCCGTATTGCTGTTGGAGGATTATATTGACTACTGCACATTTGCGTTTGTGCTGCAGATCAGAGATTATTCGGGCACGTACACGGTGAAGCTGATCCCCTGCAGCGCCTCCCCCAATGGAGAGTTCAGCATCCCCCCCGTCTGCCACCCCAGAGAGCCCCTCACTTTCCACATGGACATCCGCTTCCAGCAGGTCAGCCCAGCCAGCACACAACATAGAGATGCAACGACCAGCACGCATACCACCAGCAAACTGCATTCCCATACAACCTACTACAAGTCCCGCCACCAGCACACAACTTAGAGATGCAACGACCAGCACGCATCCACCAGCCCATAAACACCAACACATGACAATAGAACAGTTTTAATGGCCACGACCACCTGCACAGCACCAAACACCAACACATGACAATAAAACAGTTTTAATGGCCACGACCACCAGCACAGCACTAAACAGCAACTCTCCCCCTGTGATTGTTTGTGTAGGTGAGTGACCCAGTGTCAGCAGAGTTCAGTTTGAACACCCAGATGTTCCTGCTGTCCAAGAAAGAGCTTTGGTTGTCTGATGGATCTATGGGCTTCGGAGAAGGAAGTGACTCAGCATTTTCTGAAGGTAACACGTAACACACACACACACACACACACACACACACACACACACACACACACACACACACACACACACACACACACACTAACTCACTCACTCACTCACTCACACAGACACACACACACACACACACACACACACAGACCAAATGTCAAATGTCAGAATGACTGCCCATGTGAATGTGAATGGGTCTGTTTTCCAGGTTCTACCATCTATGGCCGTGTGATGGTGGACCCTGTGCAGAACCTGGGTGAGTCCTTCTCCTGCAGCATTGAGAAGGTCTTCCTCTGCACTGGTGCGGATGGGTACGTGCCCAAGTACAACCCCACCAATAAGGAGTACGGATGCCTCGCTGATGCCCCTTCTCTGCTCTACCGCTTTAAGATCCTGGTATGGCAATCCATTCTCAATACTTCTTGCTCTAGTTCTTATTCGATGTCCGTTTGAAAAGTACTGTGTCTAATTATGTGTTGGAAATTACTTTCTATTTGTGTGTGTGTGTGTGTGTGTGTGTGTGTGTTATCAGGACAAAGCCCAGCCTGAGACCCAGGCAACTGCCTTCGGAGACGTTTCATTTGATGCCATTCTGGCTCAGGACTCTTCAGAAGCGTTGCCTCTGACGAGACAGGCTGGCTCTGATGGCTTCACCCTCTCCTCCTCCCCACTCTTCCAGGTAACAAAAGAAGACAAATCATTCTAATCATCTCACACGTTTTCTGTGTCTGTTAATGTAAATGGTCATGGCATGTAATAATTACTAAAGCTAAGATTTGGTATGTTAATGTAATATTTTGGGAATGCCAGACCCCAACATATACATGATATTTCAAACAATTATTTCAGTCCTTTTGTGTTTATTCCAATAAAATGATGTCTTAGGAATGCTCCTGAATGAACTGTATAGCAGTTAGGAATGCTCCTGAATGAACTGTATAGCAGTTAGGAATGCTCCTGAATGAACTGTATACCAGTTAGGAATGCTCCTGAATGAACTGTATACCAGTTAGGAATGCTCCTGAATGTTTGACCTCTGTGCCTCAGGTGGCCGCTGGCCGGGAGTGGTTCATCCATACTATCTACACCCTTCGCTCCCGTGAAAACGCCAACCGCGGCATTGGCAAGCGCAGCTTGGAGTACCACCACACCGTCTCCTCGAGCCTCGCGGGCCAGCCCGTGGGTCGCCAGCGCCGCTCCGCTCCTGACCCCGACGCTCTGGACATCGGCATCGAGAACAGTCGAGGCACCAACATCCAGCACATCGCGCTGGACCGCTCCGACCGCATCCGCGTGAGCCAGAGGCAGCCCTGGGCGCTGGAGCCGAGCGCGGGCCACCAGGAGCGCCCCCTGGTGGAGGGCAGTTTGGGGCGCGAGCCCGACTCGGACTGGGCTCTGCCCATGGGTGTGCCCACGCTGCTGGGCCTGGCGGGGCTGCTGCTGCTGCTGTGCCTGCTGGCCCTGCTGGTGGCGCTGCTGGTGCGGCGGAAGCGGGCGGAGAAGAAGACGTGCCCGCCGTACGCCACCTCGTCCAGCTCGGCGTACCGCGACACCGCCAACGGCGGCTACCAAGGCATGGCCAGCGCATGGCAGCGTTCTGACAGCTCAGAGGTTTAGAGGGTGCCCACAGCAGCCCGTTCCCTCTCACCCCGATATCCCCCGTCCTGTCCTGTCCATTCCCCCGTCGGCCAGGTCAGTGGCCTCTGAACATCCCACCCCCCCAATCCCCAAACTCGGAGGGGAGCCGGTCTGCTGGCTGCCCATTAAATTGGAGTCAAATGAAGGTGAGAGATGAGAGGAGGATGTGTTCAAGTAAAAGGCTCTTACTAACTGATCAGTTCAACAAACTAGAGGGCTTCTCTGTTCAATAAACACAAAACAATCAACTAGATACCCAGCAGTGTTTTTGGAAGGCTAATGTTCGAGAAATGTTTGTTAGAGCCCTGATCAACAATATTTGGATGTACTGATGGGCCCATAACCAGTTAAGGCAAATGAGTGGAACTTAATTTAGATCATTTGGAGATGAGCACACCCACTATCTCTTTCTGATGGTGCCTGCTCCTGTTTATTTTACTTTATCATGTCCCAAGATCTCCCCACCTTCACTACAACTACAAAAGCACTGTAATATTGCCTATGCATGGAAAGTCTAGAGAATTTTTGAATGGATTCTTTTCCCCACCCATACTGGTCTTGTGCTGAGAGTTGGTAGGCTGGTTTTCTCATCCCTGACACAGATGTAGGGATCAGATGTCAGTAAGGCAGCCAATCTTCTATAACCCATGCAAAGAACAGAATAGCTTACTGTAGTTAGAATAGTTACAATGCATATTTACTGTACTTGTCTAAATTACTTTCTTCTAAATCTGTTAACGATTCTACTCTTTTCTGTTTATGAGTGTATGTGTGTTTAAGATGCGATAGCAGGCAATTGAATAGATGGGTAAGATTTGGCAGTCGGCAGTACTGGATGTGATAGATTTATGTATTTTTATAATATGAATTAATTATTGATGCACTGTTGTGTTTTAGAGCACATGTCAGTGTTCCCGTGAAAATATACCATGGATATGGTGCTAATCAAAGGGATTGTAATGTGTAATTTCTGTCATTCAAGTGCATTACTATTCAAATTTGTAAATGTTTTTATACATTTTATTTTTGTTATGACTGGTGAAATGTGCTTTAGACACACTAATGGTGCATTTGTTGTGTACATAACTGCCTTTACAGTATACCATGTTACAAGAGGATACAAACACTACCATTGTACCCTGATAAAACTTGAAGAAGTGAATCTCAGATGACCTTATAGTGACTAGATACCCTGAAATATTAATTTATACCTGAATGTGGCCATAAAGGAAAATGTAGAATTTCTGAGAGAAAATGGATCCCCTTTCAATGTAGAATGTGTTTTTCAAAACAAATGCCCACAACTGAGAATGACTCAAATTGTTCCATAATTCATGAAGTTCATGTATTCAAATCTTTCTTGCCAAATATAAATATTATACATTGATGGGTTTTCTTGTCACTGATTTATTGAAATGATAAACAAGTGGTGTCAGTATCACGTTCAGTCAGTAACTATGCTATTATGCTGGTGTTACTCATCCTAAATCCAAGGAGGTTTATTATCTTATTGTAATACAGCTGTGATATGAGATTAGACATGAAGCATAATCTTTATATTTGTATCCTTGAGTTGTTGACACAGTCTATGCCTTGAGGTGAACCAGCAAGACACACTTGACCATTTAAGGTGTCAAGACTGATCCAATTGCTATTCTAATCATGTGCCACCAGAGAGTGCTATTCAAACCAGGTAAGTTCCAAGTAAGTTATACACTGAATCATCTCTCCATCTAACAGATGGTCATCAGCTTCATTTCATTGGGTTTACTATTAACTCACATACTTACCAAATGTCTCTTGAGGTCCTTAAAGAGTTTAGCCAGTGTAGTTTCGCTGTACTGATATGAAAGATTAGATACTGACAAAGTTAGTTGCCCTCATCTTCATCTTCAAACTCTGCATTACTGTATTCAAAACAGATCTACCATTAATCATTTGAATAAACTCCAAAACATTATGATATTATCTTATTATGACCGCAGCAGAGCTAAGGCCAAGGATGACCACGTTTTTTTCTTATGTTGGTCTCAAGGGGAGATCTCAACCATCCCATAACCACTCAGTTGTGATATACTGTAGAACCACCTAGTAAAAAATGAAAAAGCAAAAATGAGGCATTGTAATCGCAATTATCTTTAGCTGACATGTTCAGAACTGCACAGAATTTGAATCAAGGTTGAATATGGAGTGGACAGAAATTAAGGACATCGATTTCCTGCATAGGAGCGGCGGTCATATTTTTACCGTTATGCGGTACATCTAGTTTTAATTGCTTGGATATCAACTGTACAGTCTTGAGGCTGGCCTGTCCTTCCCAAGCTGTGCTTGTGTGACTCTAGGTCAGACAATGAGATACAACCACGACTGCAGCTGCTCTCTCCAACTGGTGTCACCAAACCCTCCTGTCCTCTGACTCCACAAATAGTCAACCAGAGAGCCAGTGCTTTTCACACCCTAGTCTTAGTTTCCAGAATAATCCACTGGAGGTGAAATAAGAGTAAGACCACAGCTCAACAGCAGAGGGAGAACATGACAATCACATCTGACTAAGACTGTCCAAAGGTCAGCTTCTCTGGAAATTACATAAGATGCTTACCGACTATGATAAGTGTGGTGAACAGAGGAGCTGCTGTTCAAGTGACAGCACATAAGGCCTCAGAGCCCACAGGGACTATTGGGCTTCCTGTGTGCCCCCTTTGACCCCCTCTAAGTTCTTGTCTAAATAAAGGCTAACAACCCTGAAATGACCGTGCAAGCTATGGGCTTCTTACGTTTTGGTACAACTGAAGCACTCATCTCATAGACTGTGTTCTATATATACAGTCTATGACTCATCTTGACAGCGATGACAACAAACAACAAACGGGTTTGTCAACTTCAAGACAAAAACGGAAGTTTGTCAACGCGTTGGTGCACAGAGCCAATGGTACACTACATACCTAACAGAAGATTGCTCAGACAAGTGCTAGTTATATATTAATGAACTTTGTGTGTAAACACCGTTTCATTTCCGTGTGTCAGGTGCTTCAATTCCCACCTGTGGAATCCTGTGTATATCAACACTTGGTGTGGTTATGTGCAAGCGTTTCAGTGCTTACCTGAAGGAGAAAATGGCTTTTAAAATGCTGCTTCTGTTGCTCACACTCTTTGTCCTCACTGCAGGTAGGCTACTGTGCTGTTTGTGACTTCACTGTTGAGTAGCCTTTTGGCTGATATTTACTAACACTTGACTGACTTACGTGCACTTACATTCACATTGATTTTCAAGGCTCTGGTTGCCAATGGTTAAATGCTACACAGTATGACTTGAATGCTGAAAAATGGCATATATGTGACCACTTGAGGAAGCATTACAGAACTACAAAACTACTGTGCTGACCGTCTAACAGCCAAGAGGCCTTCCAAATATCAACAACAGCACAGCTAGCACTGATGAAAATTAGCTGCAGAATATTCTCTTGAATTAAGTGGTCCATTATGGAGGCCTGACATTTGTTTTTCAGACCTGATTTGGGTTGTTTAACAATCATGGTAAGCAAGTCATTTCATAAGGATAAAAAAAAAATCAGGGCAACTGGTCACTGACAATTCTTGTACACTTCCAATGCAAGAGAAATGTTGGAGTGGACATCTGAAACAAATGTAGTTTTGCATCATCAATGTAAGGTTAAATATATGTGGGTTATACAATATATGAAGTGTTTATTATTGTTACTTGTGTCAACATAGTTTAAGTAAGCATTTATAATGTACGTAATTGTATGTATTTTTTTACAAATATTAATAGAAAATGTGTTGCACAGAAATTTTAGTTTTATGGCTATATCAGTTGAAATTTGAAATTTCGTTGGTAGTTATAGTCAGGGGGCCAAAACTGATATTAAAACTTTGTGGTACAAGCATACAACCTATCCAGTATTAATATTTAACCCCTCAGCATGTGTTCTAGCCAGGTCTAAATACCATAACCATAACCATGTGCCCGGGTGTGCCTGTGACATCCAATCGTCGGTCTGGCACACCTAAAATATTTTCGGCTTTCACGGCTATACTGTCTGTTCTTGTCATTCTAACCTGCTGTAGTGTCAACAAATAACAAGCCAAACATGAATTGCTAACCTTGGACACTCCTTAGGCTACATGCATGCATGGTTAAGTGTTTTGTTCACTTTGTTCACTTGGTGAAGACATCCATCAGGTCAATTAAATAGCTTACTGTCTTTTGAAAGAGAGTTGGCAGAAAGTCTAGAAAAACCGGCCCGCCGTCTTGCACAGTAGCCTCACATTGCACTCGTCAAAACACAGCTGTTTGCGCAGCAAATTAAGAGTGAAAGTGTCCCTGTCCCTCACTGATCAAGGTTCTTGATGTCTGTCCAAAGGATATTTTCCCAAACATTAATACCTTACTTAGGCCAATCAGTTGGTTACACAGTCTTTACTAATCAACAAACAAAGCAGTTCACGTGTTGAATTGACTTACATAAAACCCATCTCTGAAATAGGCACTGAATTCTGCCTTAAAATAGCTCATGGGTTTTTTCTACTTAGATCTTCATTTAAATTAGGAAATGAATATTGTGCAGCCACGGTGTGACCCATCCACAGTTGCCCTCAACAACCAGTTGTGGTTGGCACATGAAGGATGGAATTCTTGTCCTCCAACTTTTAACCAAAGAACCTGTACAGGCCTGGTGCTAGGAGCTGCCGATATGTAGATGCAAGGAAAGTGGATGTCAGTACAGTACCAGGCAGTGTTGATGTCGAAAAAGTGGAATATTTTGTAGTGAGTCATCCACTCCACAGCACTATTGTAAAGCAGAAGAGCCTGATCAGCTGGAGACTTCGCTCACTGTCATGCACAACTGACAGACTGAGGAAGTCCTTTGTCCCCAGGGCCATTGAACTGTTCAATGCTTCACTTAAAGGAGAATTCCGGTGTGATATTGATCTAAAGTGTGTTGAAACATGATACCGAGTGTGAACGTATGTCTCATCTCGGCTTGTCCCCTGCCCTCCAAAATCTGGTGCTAGTTAGCCGATGCTACCAACAGCTTGTTCAATGGTGGTGCTTCGGCATCGGGCTAGCCGTGCAAATAAATCACTGTTTTACACCATTTACGAGGCTCAATGTATCTCCACACTTCATTGGTATACTACCGAAGGCCCTGACATTTAAAACGAGACATTGAGAACTTTGAAAAAGCACTGGTAGTTTACTTACAAGACGATTTATACAGACAGTATCTTCACGAAGTTTAGCGTTTGCAGCCATCTTGAATTTAGTCACGATAAGTCGAGCAACGAGTAAGAATGAACAGGTATGATAAGGGATCAGATTCCAAAAAGAATTCAGTGGAAATGCATGGATTCCAGTTTCTTCCAGTAGCAGCAACTAGAATCCATGCATTTCCACTGAATTCTTTTATACCTATAGAGGTAGAATACCTACCATTTCTGTTCAATTTTATGTTTTGTTTTTTTGCCATTTCTACAATTTCTGTTCAATTTAGGGATCTATCTATCTGTCTATCTACTGTATCTATCTATCTATCTATCTAACTATCTATCTATCAATTTTATGTTTTGTTTTTTTGAGAATATGATGTGTGGTATAGTTTTAAAATGAAATATCATAGGTGTGTGCATTTTGCATTTTTTCTTTCAATTGTGTAGGTGCTGCTAAGTCTAGTCATAACATACAATTATCCAACATGATCACATATTTTGAGGTACACAGACATTTATGTGTAATAATGTCAAGCGTTTACCCTGTTTGTGAAACTAGACATTCACATAATCAATTTACCAAGTAGTATATTTGCTTTCTGCCTCTGACATGTCCATACTCTGCAGTCAGTCCGAGAAGTTTTGTCCCTTTGAATTTATCGTCATATTAGGCTACTACAAAAGTGGTAGATTTTTATTTTCTTTTGAAAATAAAAGACCTGTGAACACACTCCTTTTGGTGACTGAAAAAGCAAACTGTACAAATCATGGATGGACATGTGAGGTCATGAGTCAGATTGTTGCCTTAATCATAAAATTAACAACACACTTCACCATCTGTCTTGCACAGGTGCAGAGGGCAAGACAGTAAATCCCAGAAAGGTAATGTTTGGAATGTTTACATTTGAACTGCTGATTTACATAGACAGAAATGGGGCATTTTATGATGGCCATATGATTCAGAAAGCCACCATTCATCAGGCCAGCCCAAGCCAAATCACTATTATCACTATTATTGCCACTATGTTGTTTGGTGTCTATTGTGGTCACAGAAATTTACTGACCATTTTAAAAGTTGTATCAGCGATTGTAGGCCCAAACATAAATGATCACACTCATCTAATCTTTCCTAACGATCCGCTAGCTGCCCACCCCATAAGCAGGCTGTCAAAAAAACGTGTATAGGCAGCCTGAGATCTGCACACAAAAACAATTGCTACCAACAAGTGTTGCCAACCACTCAAAGACCAAATAAAGTGTTCCAACCAATAATGCGCGTTTAGGAGAGTTTCAGTTGCATGGGAGGGAGGGGGAGGGAGTAGCGAGCTAGCTCTCTGTTTTGTTTGAACGTCAACAGAAGTGACGTTACCCCGCCATCGCTGATACAACCTTTAATTAAATCTTGAATAATTTATAGAAAGAAATCGTAGAGAATCCAATGTATTTTATCACTCAGTTTCTTCCAAAATCTTGAAAACATTCTTGACACTCAATTGTTTGGTTGCATAACAGCCAAGCTGTGGAGACATGGCTGAAATACTTGCATGTCCACTCAATCTGGAACCAGTGTGTGGCACAGACGGGCAAACCTATGGCAACGAGTGTGCCCTCTGTGTTCAGAGACAGTGAGTATAACGCCTCATTTCACTCAGTCTTACGGTGTTCATTTTAGGACATCCTCAGACTCAGGTGTCAGACTCAGAAAAACATCGGTCATCTTCAGACAAAACAGCCTCAGCGTCAGAAAAACCTCTGTCATCTTCAGACAAAACTGCATCAGCGTCAGAAAAACCTCTGTCATCTTCAGACAAAACTGCCTCAGCGTCAGAAAAACCAGACTCAGGTGTCAGACTCAGAAAAACATCTGTCATTTTCAGACAAAACTGCCTCAGCTTCAGAAAAACTTCTGTCATCTTCAGACAAAACTGCCTCAGCATAAGAAAAACCTCTGTCATCCTTAGATAAAACTGCTTCAAACCAAACTGCCTCAGAAAAAGTGGAGTCAGGTCTCAGAAAAAACGCTGTCAGAAAAAGTGGAGTCAGGTCTCAGAAAATCAGGTCTCAGAAAAAACGCTGTCAGAAAAAGTGGAGTCAGGTCTCAGAAAAAACGCTGTCAGAAAAAACAGTCAGACGAAAAAGTCTCAAATGAAAAGTTATTGTGGGGACAGAAGAAGACGACGGATACAGAACGGTGAATATTATGCTTAATACGTTATTCTGTCACTGGCAGGGTAGGAATTTCACGGCGGCCACGACGGCCGTGGTAGCCCCTTGCGTTGGCCGTGAAGCCCCTTTGAAAATCATAGGTTTACAGGGCACGGTGGCCTTGGTGCCCCCTTCTTTCAATATTCTGCTTTGTGTCCTACTAATAGCGATTTTTATTTAGCCTGCGGCCTGTCAAAATAATCTTAGCATTCACAGCGCAAATTAATTTAGTTTTTACTCAGTGGAGAAAGTGACATCGCAAGAAACTGCGTCCAAATTCACCCATTCTTCTCAGTTGAACTACTCGCGAAGTAGCCTATTCATCACACAGACATCACAAGTGATGCCACATGAAAGAGCTTTTTCTCAGCTTTTAAACGATGTTAGCCGATAATTGCTGTGTTAAACGGTTCGCGAGGAAAGTAAATAATATAATTCAATTTAATCATACATTCTACTGAAGGTTTTGCGTCCATGGTCGCCCTACCCATTCATCTCGGTGGAATACTTTACGAACCCTTCTTTTAACACATGACAAACCACATATCAGAATAAACAGCAGACCTTACCGAACATAAAGGTGTAAAGCAGTCCCCTGTACAGTTAGCCGTTCCAGAGTAATCCAGTTTTGAATTTGCAGTAAATTTCGACATGCATTGATGTCTCCAAATTTGGGCTTTAAGTTTTACAATGTGTTTAAATTGTTCCACATGATTTCATAACATAATACAAAATAAATGTTACAAATATCGCCTAGATATTGGTAAATCAGAGGACAGCTGACTAAGAGTTTGTGAAGGTAGCCTGATCACAAAATGCTAAGCATGCATCTAGGCTATTTGAGTTTCTTAAAGATGAGCTGTGCTTAAATTTAAATTGTTCAATACATGATTTCATAGCAGGCCAAATTATATGTAATATCATGTTTCATGTTTGTTTCATACAATGATGCAGGTCTACTGCAGTGAATAGGCTAAATACAACTTTGATCATTTTTATAGCCTACTACTGTATAGTTAACTTTGGCCTTGGTGCCCATGTGGCCTTTGTGCCCCCCACCAAATATGCCCAACTGAAGGCCAAGTGGCCTTGCCCCCAGAATGGTGAAATTCCAAGCCTGGTCACTGGCATGTTATATTTGGTGCTTGGTTAGATGTAGAAATTATAAGTAAAGGTAGAAAGTGATCCAATGGTATACACATTGTAGGAAATCCATGGATGTAACTTAGCTAACCTCACTTCGCTAGTAACATTAGCAGCTGCTGTAAGGCACATACCGGAGTAAGCTACGAACTACATACAGCAAAATAATTTGTTTTTCGTAGGATTACGGTACATTCAATGAGCTAGGGAAAAGTGGGTTAAACATTTTTCCACCACGAAAGTCCAGAACGACACCTGGACCATTATTTCTTACTTTTGCTAACCGTTTCCCAGTTGTACACTACCTATAAGTAAGAAACCTGCATCATTATCATCACATCATTATTCCCAAACCCCCATAAAGACAAATGTGCTAGGTCATGATGTAATACCATATAATACCATTATGATAATACATGAAATAGCAGGTACCAACAATAAGGCACATTTCTCTAAATAAGTTAAGATAACATCTCATATCAAATGAATTCAACAACGCTGCAGTTATTGTCCCCTGGGGATTACATTTCAAGTACCTGTCTATCTTTATGTCTGTCTATTATTGTTGTGCAATGACAATGACAACTGCTAACGTTTTATAATGGTATTATATGGTATTACATCATGGCATAGCACATTTGTCTTTATTTAATACTTAATACTTTTCTGAGACCTGATTTTCTGAGACCTGACTCCACTTTTTCTGACAGCGTTTTTTCTGAGACCTGACTCCACTTTTTCTGACAGCGTTTTTTCTGAGACCTGATTTTCTGAGACCTGACCACTTTTTCTGACAGCGTTTTTTCTGAGACCTGACTCAGTTTGGTTTGAAGCAGTTTTATCTGAGGATGACAGAGGTTTTTCTTACGCTGAGGCAGTTTTGTCTGAAGATGACAGAAGTTTTTCTGAAGCTGAGGCAGTTTTGTCTGAAAATGACAGATGTTTTTCTGAGTCTGACACCTAAGTCTGGTTTTTCTGACGCTGAGGCAGTTTTGTCTGAAGATGACAGAGGTTTTTCTGACACTGATGCAGTTTTGTCTGAAGATGACAGAGGTTTTTCTGACGCTGAGGCAGTTTTGTCTGAAGATGACCGATGTTTTTCTGAGTCTGACACCTGAGTCTGAGGATGTCCTAAAATGAACACCGTACAGTCTGTTCATTGTCACTCCGTTTGGGGCCTCAATCCTACAATCTTTAAATCCTTCATTGTCAATAATGAGTTTATGGTAATGTTAAATACATGGTAATTTGATACACTTTCCCTCGAGGTTTTAAGAAATGTATTTTTTGTTCTGCTTGTTTTGGGGTATGTGGTGCAGGACACCTTATTTGTGATGACCTTTATTTCAACCTGCTTCCTTTCTTTTTTTCCTTTCCAGGATGTCCAAAGCAGACATTTTAATTTCCAAGGAAGGGGAGTGCTAAGTTCATCTTGGTGATGGTGGAAAATCACCTTTCATGCATAAAGAGCAAAATGTAAATCATCAACAAAATAAATGAAAATGAAATAAGCAAATAAAGAGAGAGAGCCATAAGCAAATACTATGCCAGACTTGTGTGGATCTGCACATCTCAGTGCTGTTATTTTGCCTTGCTAATGGCATCATCGTCACATCTCACTGCAAAACTGCCTGGACAGTATGGACAGATGCCACTAATCTAAACATGTTTTTAACAAGTTCAGGAACAGTTAAAAATGGATGATAACGGGATAAATTTGTCTACCCTTGAATATGTTTAAACACCAGAGTAAGATTAACAGTATAGTCAATCTGTCATATTGTCATATTCAGCTGATTAGGCTATCAAATGCATTTTGATACTATCTCTATTATGTCAATTGCTAGTTCACACCTATCATTGTTTCCACTTACACTTTCAACTTCCATAAGAATTTATCCATATGCTATTTACACACTGAGGGGCAGCTTTCAACTTCCATAAGCATTTATCCATATGCTGTTTACACACTGAGGGGCCAAATGAATCACATGCAGAATGTGTGAATGTAGCCTAGTCCACTCCAAGTGTGCATTGTTGTTTTATAGCTTGTCAGCATAAGACAGGGATAATGATAATATATATTCTTTATTTTCTTTAAAAATAAGAACTATGCGCAGTATGAAAGTGTAACAGAGCTCAGACGTTAAACTGTTATCATTGATGTCAGGGGCGATTCTAGACCTAGAGCTTTGCTGGGGCACAGGCCCCCAACTCCCAATACATAAAAAAAATTAAATAAATAACTGTGCGCGCAATATGAAATAAATACATTCTCCCCTCTCTTCTCCCTCTCTTCGACCTTCTTCTCCTCCTTCTCCTCCTCCAGCACTCTCTCACTCAATTGTTGTAGCAGCCACTATCCAGCAACATCCAAACACATAGGCATAAGGCCTATACTCACTGCATTAATTTAATAGGCTTTCCTACTAACACAAGGGAAGCTTATTTTTTGTCAAAATTGAGATATACTTCCCTCCCAGGCAAGGGTCCTATAGACATCCTGGCAATACTGCAGTTCTTTGTAGCTTAAATAGCCTACTAAAGCCTTCATACTGACTTTTGGTGATCATTTGCAAATGTAGCCTATAATAATTTACACAGATGGCTATCTGATTCTGTGTATTATTATAGGCTACATTTGCAAATGCAGCAAACTTATTTGAGTTTGCCATTAAATCATTGATCAAATCACAGCACTGGCTATTACCAGCATAAATGTTAATGTTACCGTTAATGTGGGCAAAATGATCATACCTCCCTCATCCTCCTCACTGTTCCTCTCCCTCTGCCTCTGTTCAGGAAGAATTTTATGATGTCCATCTCTATATAGTTTATCAGAAGGCTATGTTTAGTTCAGTAGGACAGCTTAACAAACAGTATAGGCTACTTTTACAGGACTCTTTCTACAGTATAGTATAAATCGTTGTTAATTGTCCGCATGTGTGCATGCAGCCTACGCATGGTGAGTGAGAGAGCACAAGCTGGTAAACTGTTGCTAAGGCTACAATGACGCTAAGCATTGAAAAACAGATGCTAGTTATGTGCAACACTCTCTAACAGCGATCAACTTGTCATTTTTTCTGTCAAACAAGTTGTGAATTTTAGGGGAAGACTTACTCTGTGCTCAAAGTGATGTAATGAGCTCCAGCCGATTCCACAGTGTATGTGTGTGCAGTACAACGAAACACTCGGAAGAATCATGTGAACGATTTTCATTGGTTGTTGCGTTCAATCTTACCCAGCTACAGAGATGCTATTTCCTGATTGGCTATTATGGCCCCTTTCTTTATTCCTTGTTTTTTTTTTATTGGCTGGTAAGTGACAGGCTCGAGCCATGAGTAAAGCAGGCACGGAGATGCGCTCATGAATGGCGTTTCCAGCTAGAGCCGCGCTAGAATTTTACTGGGGCACTGGAGACTTTTACTAAGGCACGTGCCCCAGTGAATAAGGTCTAGTGACGCCCCTGATTGATGTCCTAAAGGCACTATCAACACTGCATTTTTGGCATACAGCCTACAAGTTTGATCACCTAGTTTTCACTAGACACAGCCAGTTTTGATAACACAAGAAGGTCAAATGAGCGCTGCCTCACCAGAGGCACATATCAGCATGGTTTAACCCTTGTAAGGTGTTCATATTTTTTTTTACTCAGCCAATGTTCCCGAGTCTGGGACCTCCACATTATTAGGCTTTTAAATCAATAAAGCCATAACAATCTACTGTATATAAAAATACTTAACAGATGTTTACTTTAGCTCATTAGACATCATTTATGGTTCATATTTGCCGTTTACCCCTGTGAGATTACATTTAGGATCATCAATTTCGTTTCTTTGTGAGAAAACAGGTGAAAGAGCTTGAAATGTAAAAATGTTGTAACTTTGTGTGGGAATAGCAGGTACAGAAAGACAACATTCCCGCACACAGACACGCACACATACAGACGCACAGACTTATCTGGGTACCCAGAAGCTTGCATGCAACACAGACACACACAGATATGCACAGAGACACAGACACACAAAGCAGACCCAGTTAGGAGGAGGACACAGTTAAAGGAATTATCCGGAGTAAAATGCACTTTAGATCGATTTACGGATGATTGGGGGTACATACGTTGAGTTGACATCAAAATCATGTCATTCGGATGTGTTTTGAGAAAGTTCGATTGTACCGTTTTCAGAACTCATTTTCATTTCATTTCAATTTCGCTGCTACAAAACGCTATTTTTATACCTCTTCTACAGTTCCAAACAACATAACACTTACGTGGTAGTGAGTAGAGGGTTCCTAAAGCCAAACCGAAGTATCCCGAGGTCTTTATGTGGTCGAATAGAGAGTCCAGAATGAATTTCATCAAGCCAGTACCTTTCCAGAAATGTTGCCATCTTTGCTGTAGGAGTCTTATTGCTGAGTGTGTTGTAACACGCTCTGGAAATTCACAATTTCGTCGCCGTTTAAAAAAAAAAAAAAAAACATAGTCCAGTCCATACAACTTCATTTCAATTTCGAAAGAAATACTGGACTATGTTTTTTTTTTTTTTTTTTAAACGGCGACGCAATTGTGAATTTCCCTTCACCAATATTGACAAATATTTATATTTTGTGAATTATTGAAATCATACCTCAACATTCTTACAGTTAGAATACCTACAACCATTCAATTATTATGACCGCCGCGCAGCGAAGCGGCGGTCATATAGGTTTAGTCAGATTTTTTTTTTTTTTCCGCATGTCCAAATTTCCGTCAAGGATTCCCGGGACACTGAAAGACCGGTGTAGACGAAACTTGGTGGGCATGTAACCCCATATGGATAGCATGGAACCATCGTTTTTCGTTTTGATCTGTAGCCCCCCGCTGGACTGCACCCCCCGAAAGGAGGGTAGGGCAGACACAGTTTTCTGTGAATATCTCGAGAACCGTAAGGTTTAGGAGGACCATTTTTTTTTGTATGTTGATCTCAAGGGACCATGTCAACCCATTCCATAACCACTCATTTCATGTATAGCGCCACCTAGTTAAACACAAAAAAGTAAAAATGAGGTGTTGTAATCGCAGGTATCTGTGACCTAACATAGTCAAAACTGCACGAAATTGGAAGTGTAGGATCATTATGACACCCTCTGAATGCACGCCAAGTTTCGTCGAATTCCGTTCATGGGGGGCCACACAATAAATTAATTTATGTTACTATACACCCAACTGGCCTGTAGGTGGCCGGAGACAGTTTTCTGTGAATATCTCGAGAACCGTAGGGCCTAGGAGGTCCACCTTTTTTTGTATGTTGGTCTTAAGGGGGCATGTCAACCCATCCCATTACCACTTATTTCATGTATAGCGCCACCTAGTTAAAAATTAAAAAGGAAACAATTAGGTGTTTTCACCACAATATCTCTGGCTGACATGATCAAAACTGCACGAAATTGAAAGTGTAGGATCATTATGACACCCTCCGAATGCATGCCAAGTTTTGTGAACTTTCGTTCATGGGGGGGCCTTACAATAAAATAATTTATGTGTACATTTAGTGACCGTACACCAACAAGAATTCCCGGGACACTGAAAGACCGGGGTACACGAAACTTGGTGGGCATGTAACCCCACATGGATAGCATGGAACTGTCGGTTTTCGTTTTGATCTGTAGCCCCCCCCCCCCCTTTTCAACAGGCCCACCCAAAACTTTTCTTAAAAAAAATAAAAAAAACTTTTAATATAGTCGTTGTTTAGGTACCTTAAACGTGCACAAACGGTCTCGTTGTATCGCTGCAACCAGGAGATGAAGGATAGCTGATCCATAACACCTAGCACATCTCTATGGCTTAATAATGGCTTCTGAATTTTTTTTTTTTTTTTGCAATGCAGCTTGTTGATATTGTGATCGTTGATCCGATTTGCATTAAAGGGCCTAATGGGTGTGATTGATCTTTATGAGCTCTCTTGGAGCATGTTTTACATGACAGATGACGTTGTCAATGAACAAGTTCTGTGCCCGAGGGGTAGGCCTAGTAGCCAGCTGATTTTGCCAGGGCTTCACCCCCGAATGTATTTTGTACAGCGACTAACAAATATGAAACCATTATTCCGATCGCGCATTGAAACTTTGAGATGAGATGGACGTATTTAACATACAAGCGGACACGGGTGAACTCTTTACATGAACGTTACACTTTAACATGAACCTTACCTTCCATAACACATAATTTGGAACGTAGGCTACGTGCGCGCGCGAGGTTGGGCATGTCATTGTTTGCATTTAATATTTGGTATAGGCCTACGTTACAAGGAAATCATGAAGTCATCAATAACAAGGTGGTGGTGGAGTTATCCTGTTCTCGTCATTTAGACTAGCCTACAAGTTCAGGTTTGTTATCAGCCTCTAGCCTACAGTCTCGAGCTGGCCAAACAGTGGTGGCCTGCTTTACCTAGTTGTAAAATCGAATTAGTGAGTCTTCAATGTTCCCTTCTCCCTACGCTTAGCATAACAAACCATATAATGCATATTGCTATTTAAAAGCCACTCTGCTAGGTGGCTATATAGTTCGTTTCTAGCAAACAGAAAATGTCAAGATAGCTAAATGTCATTACATCCTCTAATTGTCAAAATTTTATTGTCCATAATATTTAATAAATGTGGTGCAAATGAGGCTTGAGTCAGTGGATTCATTTATGAAAAGTGAGCAGCAAGTCAGGCAAAATGGGAATTATGAAAACCGTTTAGACTCTATGGGCTAAGCCCCGAATGTTTTCAACTGCCCTGCATATTGATTGAAACTGTCGGGCAGTGTGATTGATCTGTATTGTTGAAAACCTAAAACAAATGAAATATTCGACTTCATGTTATACAAGCAGAACTAAACTATGTTTGGGGGAAATATTAGATTCCCACTTTTACAGCCTATAGGCCTTAGGTCTATTCGAGAGATGCGCTAAAGCACAGCCAGCAGGTATGGTGCGTAATGGAGATTCCAAAGCGCTCTTATTTGGTCAGAACCAAGGACAGTGATCGAGGATAGTACGTCCGTCCTTTTTACAATGCAACAAACTATTTCAAGAGCATCAAGCTATTCAAATCTCTATTATGTAAGCACAAATAATATAACAGTATATTAGTCAGTCATTTTTATTAGGTTAAACAGTGATTTGATAAAAAAAATGTTAAGGCCCACCCACAATTGGTCTGGCCCATCCAAAACTGGAATCCTGGCGCCATGCCTGGGGCAGACAGTTTTCTGTGAATATCTTGAGAACCGTAGGGCCTAGGATGACCAATTTTTTCCGTATGTTTGCCTCCAGGGGTCATGTTAACCCATTTCATGTGCACACATGTGCACAAACAGATACACACGCACACACATACATTCACAGTAATCATACATATGACCCATACTCACACAGTAGACATATGTTCGCATGCATGCACAGGCACATACGCAGGCACACACACAAGCACGCACGCACACACACACACACACACACACACACACACACACACACACACCCACACACATAACTAGGGATGTAACGATATGAAAATTTTACGGTGGCGGTCATATTTTGTACTGCTCTGCGGTACATCTAGTTAAGTTGTACATTTGTCACAAACTGAAGTAGTAGCCGTCTAGTTGCAAGATGCATCCTCAGCTATCCCCAGCAATGAAAATAACGGTCTAACGACTGCTTAAAGAGAAAATGTGGGTTTTGTGGAGTTTTTGTAGTTCTGTACTTTTTACATCATGGTGTCACAATATCCACAGTGATTTTAGTGAACAGCTGATCCTTTTCAATTCTCACTACTTGGTACTTCAAAGAATTGATGCCATTAGTTTCCATTGTTTGTCTTGTATGTGCTATATTATAAAACCTGTAACAAAATAGGTGCAAGTTATCAGGTGATCCAAATTGAGTAGTCTAATAGCACATTTGCTGTATGAGGAAAAAAATGGTGATTAGGCATTTACCTTTTGGGATTCGGTTGATTGTGCAAATCTCTTTTGTGACGGATCATTCGGCATCTCCCTATTTTTCCATTAGGTCTGGAGAGTGACATTCCCTTGATTCTCACCCTACAGTAATAGGTCTCAACAGTTTACATGTGTGTATTTTATGGAGATCATTTTTTCACAGAGCACAAAAAGGTCTTTTTTATATGAAACAATGCAAATAATTTTGTAAAATGACTTAATTGTGTCCTTGCTCACCTGTGGTATATGTCGTCATCCTCTCCACCCCAGCCCCAATAATTATTGGGAAAGCCATTTATTTTCATGTACTGCTCTTTGCTAAGAGCTGAAACACCTCCAAAGTTCTGATTATATGGTAGCCTTTGGAGAAAATGAAGTACATGACATAAACTAACTTATATGAAACATGTTCTGAAGAGTATGATGCAGGGACTAAAGCCGTTGACCTTTTACTAGAGACACACACAGAGATGCACACAGGCATACAGACACACACAGAGATGCACAGACACACACAGAGATGCACAGACACACAGAGATGCACAGAGACATACAGACACACACAGAGATGCACAGAGACGGCCCCAGCCGTGGCGCGACTGGCTGGGGCACCTGCACCTTACGCCGGCGACTTACCTTTCCGGATCCCACCCCGACTCTCTCTCCCGCTCACTTCCTGTCATTCTCCACTATCCTGTCTGATTAAAGGCATAAAAAGGAAAATGAGCCAAGGCCAATGAGTTTGAGTTAGAAGAAATACTAAATAGCCTATTTTTTCTTTTAGCAAACATTGAAAATGGGTCCCACAGACCCGAACCACCTTACAAGGGTTAAATCAATAAATCAAGAAACACTCTTTACATATCTGTTTTCTGATTTTCAAACAGCTTGATGATGTCTATAAGAGCTTTGTAAATATTTTCTCTGTTATCAACAAAATGTTGATATGGAGATGCCCATGTCCTATGTCAGTGTGACCCAGCATAAGTGTTTCCATGTGGATAGCAGTAATGAATGGGTTTCTGTGAGTCAGAGGATGGGCCCAGCATGCCATCTGCCTGTCTTTAGGCTGTCTGTTTCTGCCTAAAACATGCAGTATTCTGCATGCAATCGTCCTTGACTGTGAGGATTCATACTGTAGGTCACACAGTCAAGTATATTGGTTGAACATTACGTTCATTACATTCTTCAACCTGCAGTGCTGGATGTGAAACCCCTAAAACCCATTGGTTGGGTCAGGACTGATAATCTGTGAAGTCCACCTAATGAGCTTCAAGGCCAATGCAATACAACAAGTCTCTGTTGTGGCTCCATGTTGTAAAAGCTCATCTAACAATCCTAAATAGGGTATCTGTGTAAGGTGGGTGTAGGAAGTGCATTTCTTCCCCCCATCATTTCAAGTGAATTAATCTTATAATGTAATATTTCTTTTCACCTACCTAAAACCAAATTTGTCTATGGCGACAGCGAGATGCCTGGGCTGGCTATAGCACTTGTAGATGTTTCGGTCATCCATGGGGACAATGTCCACATCACTAAAGATGAAGCATTCATAGTCATACTCCTTCAGAGCTTCAGCAAACCCCACATTCAATAGCTTGGCTCTGTTAAACATGGTTTCTCCATCCTGCAGACAGACGTTGCATCAGGTTATACTCTGAACAGTGTGTAAGACAATAGTTTCAGAGCGTCACTTTCTCCTCTGTCCTTCAATCATTCTATCCTTAAATGATTAGAAAAACTCTTAAGAATTCATACAGCACTGCATCAAACAAATCTGGCATTATCTGTGTTCTCTGATGTTATCCATTATTTGCACTTTAACAATTTTCCCCTACGACAAAAGGGATCTCCAGGCACAACGTGCATAGGCCCAAGAAAACAAACAACAACAAAAAAATGTAGTAAAGAAAAAAAGATATTAAAGTAAAAAATACTACATTCCTTTTCTAAAATATATATCTGAAGCCAGTTAGAGGTTTAGAGCTTTAGAGAAGCTTCAGAAGTTTTTTTGCTTCGAAATGACCAATTTTGTCACACCAATACAAGCTTTGTGAATTGTGACATTTTGCATTTTTGAAGGTTTCACCTAATTGATGACATTTCTTAACATTAAATTTTTTTTAATGCTTTAAAACAGACAACACAACCCAGGATTGATACAAACTAGTCTGAGTTATGAGGTACTTGCCAGTTAGTCAGCACATTAACTATAATAGTCCTTGAATTTGCCCCCTTAATTACAGAGAAAACTGCAAAGTTGATTACAGGAGGAGAGGACAGAATCAAGAAAATTATTTTTTATATTTCATTTGGAAATACAACAACAAATGTAAATCAGGTTTATAGCCCAAGTATAGACCCTTTCAACAATAAAATAAAATGATAATGGAACTCTCTTGAAAGGGTCTATACTTGCATATACAAGGAATTTGGTCTCTGCATTTATCCCATGAACACACAGTGAGATGAAGCACACAACGAGCACACATGAGGTGAAGCGCACACTAACCCGGAGCAGTGAGTTGACTTGCTACAGTGGCGCTCGGGAGCAGTGAAGGATCAGGTGCCTTGCTCAAGGGCACTTCAACTGTGGTTGTGGGCATGGGAGAGCAGTGCTCTTCAACCACTCCCCCCCCCCACATTTCTCCTACTGGTCGCCGGCAGCCCGAAGCCCTAACCAGTAGGCCACGGTTGCCCAAGTATACTTACATATACCAGTACGGGAGCATGCCTATGTTCCCACAGCCCTATGTTCCCTAACCCTAACCCACACCTCAGGCCTAACCCTAACCCTAGAAATGTGGGAACATAGGGCTGACCCCACCGATGCAAGGAATTTGTGCTCTGGATTTTTTTTTCAGTGGAGGATACTGATGACAGCGAGGGAGAAATGTCTGATTGAATGAATGTTTTTTGGAGGAGACATTTGATGTTTGTGATGTGTACAAGGCCAGCCTGGCAACATGTTCTGTATATAGTTGCTTTCAGAATCTGAGAAAGTTCTACTTTGTTCATTATAACTTTGTCTATTTGATTAATTGTTGAGGGTTGATACAATTCATATGTCTCTTGTGGTTGTTGCTCAGCCTACCATTTCAGCGGTGTGACCTTACAAGGCTTTACAGTTATTATGTTCTCTGGAGGGACTTGAAATCATTTTTAGCATGTTTTTATTGACATCATTGATTTCTGTTTGAGAAGAGCTTTCATTTGATACCATACATGATGGGTTTATACAGTAATGTGCATCTAGTTATTTTTTATGGTCAAAAAAAGGGGGCGTGACAAATTATGTCATTTAAAAAAAATGCTCAAGGGTGCCGGAGCGGCACCCGTCAGATTCTGAGTCTACACCCCCTAAACTATCAATTTATGCAAAAAAATTGCATTAGTAGGCCTACCTTATGTCACACCTATCCTGGGGTTCTACCTGACTAAGGGTTTACTGAAACCAGTGAAAATACTTGACTTCATTTCTAAAAGAATTACAAAAAAGGCTCACTATAACTGCCTATTTCTCCACATGCAAAAAATCATCTTAGAAAAAGTAGCCTAGTTGTCTCACTCGTCCTAGCACGTCCTCTTGTTAATCTTATGGTGACAGTTTCCTCTGATACTTTTCCACTTCTATGAAGCTAGAGCCACAGGCATACCGTGTAGTCTACTGAATATTTCTGTTGTCGCTGAACTTTTTCAAGGATTTGTCAAGTTGGGTCAGGTTGTGTTGATACGATTCTGAATGTCTGCACTCCCTCTAAAGAGCCCTTCCTATGTAAGATCTGTCTATACACTGACCTCTGTTTTCATTGTGTTGAGATAAGATTCAATTTGACTGAAATGAGATCATCTAGTTTTGAGACCACCTTGAATCTCAGACAGATTCTAAGCCTCTGTAGATACTGGAAGCCATTAAGGTGCAGACGGTGCAGTATGGAATATCTTCGCCATGACGATCCAATAATGACACAATTCTGAAGGAACAGGATTTCCCAGTGTTCCTGTACCCTCTCTATCCCTCTCTAAACCTTTGTGTTTCTGGGTGGTTGACGTGGCATGGCCTTTTTGTGGTCCTGAGTGTCAAACATAAGTAAAGAAATGTCTAATTTGCAAATAAATTACGTTATATTGTTCAGAAAAGGCTGCTTTATATTAATATATAGATTAATATGCCATTCATGCCAGTCATATTCCTGTTTTTCACAATTTTCAGCCAAACCAGGAAAAGCTGATATGGTGTGACTGTCCCAAGCCCATTTCATAAAGTTTGATTAGGAAAAAAACCAATAAAATTTATATATTTCACCTTATTTATTAATACCACATATGTCTACTTGTAATTCTGCTATTTTAAAAGTCTAGGCATAATATTTTGAACCAGCCCTGAACAAAAAGATATTGTCCCAAAAATCAATATCATATGGTGTGACCCTAAATAGGCCTACTTGGGCAATTGTCTTGATACCTTTGTGGATAGGGGGTCCTTCTTCATTCAGGAATTATAACAACTAAGAAAGACATTGACAGTTTACCAGATGAGATCTCTCATATTTCTTTCAATAAATCAAGTGTTTCCAGCACTCCTACTTCAGTGCCCCTTTTTACTGTATTTTGGTGTGACCCATTTTACAGGACAATGTCAAAAGTAAATTACTTTTTTGTCAATATTACCTTTAAATCTATGTTGCCATGTTGCAGTGAGCATATTTTGGTGCTAGCATTAAACCTCATATGGTGTATATCATATTGTGTGACCGGGTTTTCCTATATATAGGAAATAGATATAAACTGCATTTTCCTACATAAATAATGTTTAAGTGTTTGATAGTTAAAGTGTAATATATATGTTGACCTATTTAACATGTTTAACATTTATTATTTAAGATATGCACCTATTACATGTATGGTGAATCACACACACATAAAATGCAGTAATCACCCACACACACTCACTCACACTACAGCCTTATAATATGCAAAAGCTACATAATTTGACATTCTAAATATCAATAGTAGTCTGACTGAGAAAAGAAATCCTTGTGTTAAAGACAACAGTAATTGGGGGCCAAGCAGCGAAGCGTTTTCCTATTATTATATGCAATGGAAGTCAATGGCAGCCCATAGAACCGTCTGGTAAAAAGTTGGGAAATTTGGCACACTAATTGGGGACAGTCCCATCATTCATGTCACCAAGTCGGCAACTCGAACCCTCTAGCGCCACCAACAGGCCAAAGTTGGAAGTGTGTTCACTCACGTAACTTTTGACCCGATTTTCAAAAGTCAGGTATCGTTGGAATCCTTGGACCAAGCCGAGTTCAACGCACTATGCCTATGACAACGCCTATGACGTCATTTTCCGCCATGATGGATTTTCCGCCATTTTGGATTTCATCAAAAACACTTAAAATGTATCAGGGGTCACATACTTTCTCTGATTCCCACCAAATTTTACACAGATCATCTTCAGACCAAGCCTCACAAAAGTTATCACTTTTCGTCTTCGGAAGTATTACCGTTCGCCCGTAACAGCCAATCAAAATTTGCGGCGAAGCCGCCAAACAGGAAGTGAGCTCATATCTCAGCAACCCTTGCAGTCATCAAATCCAAACTTGGTATATGGACTCATGACCCCATCAGGAGGACGCTCTAGAAATGTGGTGACCTTTGACCTCTAGGGGGCGCTGTAAATCAGTAACATGCCTTTTGGACTGTAGCTGCTGTTGTGCCTAGAATTACAATGTACTAGTGGTGTCTGCTAATACTGTGGAAGATCCTTATGTCGACAGATGGCAATTCATGACATCAACATAATTGATTTGGCCGCCATATTGGATTTAATCAAAACCACTATCAAATTTCCCTAGGTCACAAATTTCATCGGATCCTCACCAAAATTGGCACAGACCATCTCTCCTGTAGCAGCCAATCAAAATTTGTGGCGAAGCCGCCAAACAGGAAGTGAGCTCATGTCTCCGCAACCATTTCATGCATCATAACCAAACTTAGTACGTAGACTCAAGACTCCATCAGGAGGATGTTCAAATACTTTAGTGACCTTTGACCTCTAGGGGGCGCTGCAATTAGGAACAATGTGTTTTGGCCTGTAGCTGCTGTTGTGTTTGGAATTAAAATGTACTAGTGGGGTCTGTTAATACAGTCGGAGGTCCTTAGGCTGACCCCATAGACAGTAAAAGAAATGGACGAACAGACTCCGTCGTTTTCAATGGGAGGGCATTGAGTGAAATAGAACGATTTTTCAGTTGGTCCCCCCAGTACTGCGCAGACTCACACTTAACTTCGTGACGTTAGCCATCGAACTGAATCTTGTAACTCATATGATAGATACACAGAAATTCTTCTCATACTTCCTTCGCCTTCAAAGTCATCAAAGTTAAACATTTATTTATGTATTATTATTAATATCATCCTCACCAAGTCGTGTTAATGTTGAAGCTACCATACATGATCATCTTCAAAAACAGTCATGCTAAAACAAAACAAAAAAGTTATAGCCTTGAAGCTAATCTTCTTTCCACTTTTCCGACCTACGGTCAATCCATCGAAAACCTCTGAAATTATTAGTGCCGTTTTTAAAAAAAATTAGGTTAACTTTTTTATTATTATAAGGTTGCCTCTGTGTAATGCTTTACCTAAACATACGGTCGTGTATGCTAGGTTTTGCTTATGAGTTACCGTCAGACAGTAAGGTGGACTGAGCTTCTTATCCAAACAATACGGATATCTCCCTAAGGCGCAAAAGAGAGATTACGTCAAAGCTAGACACCAAACAAGCTAACCATTCTGCTTACGGGTAACCAACGTTACGGACGAGGTAATGGAGTCTGTTTTGCCTTTGTAGTGTTTATGTAGATTACACAGAAGCTACAATATCGGCACAGGATATATGTTATATGAAGTTAAAAATCCTAGAATGAATGGACTTCTATGGGAGTTAGCAGAGAGGTGGTCCCTCCAGCCTACGTCGATTCTTCTACTTCCGGGAATTCGCCTGCCCCCTTGGCTGACCCAAGCAAAACTGTGATGTCATCCTAATTGATTCGGCCGCCATATTGGATTTAATAAAAAACACCTAAAAGTTTTCACAGGTCACAAAGTTTGTCCGATTGACACAAAACTTGACACACATATTCTTCAGTCCAAGCCTTTTTTGAGACCTTTTTGTCTTCAAACCTAAAACCGTTCGCCCGAACAGCCGATCAAAATTGGTGGCGAAGCCACCAAACAGGAAGTGAAGGGATATCTCAGTAATACTTTCACGTATCAAAACCAAACTTGTTACATGGGCTCAGAACCCAATTAGGAGGAGGCTCAAGAAATTTGGTAAATTTTGACCACTGTGTGGCGCTATAATCACAGGAAGTAGGCTCATATCTCAGCAATGCTTACACATATTGAAACCAAACTTGGTATATGGACTTGGGATCCCATCCTGAGGACACACAATACATTTGGTGACCTTCGACCACTAGGGGGGCGCTAGAGATACACGAAATTAGCTCATATCTCAGCAACGCCTTTATCTATCAAAACCAAACTTGGTACATGGACTCGGGACCCGATCCTGAGGACACACAATACATTTGGTATACTTTGACCACTAGGGGCGCTATAATTAGGAAGACTTTTACGTATAGACACCAAACTTGATACGTTGATTCGTAAACACATCCTATGGACCCACAATACATTTGGTGACATTTGACCACTAGGGGCTCTATGATTAGCAACACTTTCACCTATCGCAACCAAACTTGGTATGTGGACTTGGGAATAGATCCTGAGGATGCACAATTAATTTGGTGTGCTTTCACCACTGGGTGCTATAATTATCAACACTTTCACCGATTTAAACCAAACTTGGTATGTCCAGTCCAGTCCAATCCAATCCCAACTCCTGCTTATCTGCTTGGCCCCCTCATTGCTGCTTGCAGCTATATTATTAACATTGTCTTTATGACTACCGTAAAACTTCAAATAATCGCCGAGTCCCTAAGAGACGCCTGTCTCTTTTAAACGCCTGGCGTGGCTACAGGTTTGGGTTAAAGGCCGGTCTCCAGTATTGGCCTGGTCTGTTTATTAGTTTCGGGTTGTATTTAATCTTCTAAAACCCGTCAGATCATCTGTTTAAAGATTCGCAATGACACGAACCCGTTACAGAAAGGAGGTTACAGCAGTGTGAATTAGATGTTGCACGTCGTTGCAAGCCGTCGCAAAGCATTCACCTTGTCTGCATCAAGTTGCTGCTCATCTCGTCGCGAATCTTGGGTGTGATTTGGGCTTAAGTATGGCGCAGACTCCGTACGTGATTATGGCATTAAAAGACTGCGGTGAAAAGCTAGAGTTCCAAATTGTATAGCTTTTTTTTTAATATGAACTATGCCTATATGTCCGACTTTGTCATCGTTCAATTCATCCCTTACGGGAGAAACAATATGGTTCATGCTCTCTCACGCTGTTTCATTCGTGCCGAAAAGGAGGGAGAATTAAACATTAAGCACGTTCCACTTTTGCATAAATAAATAATTCCTGAACGGTTTTGGTCAGGGCTGATAATGCAACTGTATTTGACAAAGGACCGATATAGGCTATTTTCTAGTGACAAAATATGAGCTTTCAGTGTGATACGATCTCTTTGTAAATTACGTAATTAAAACGTGTTTCATCTGTTCTGGCTATCTGCTATTTGGATCTTACTGTATCTCACTCAATGAACAACATCTCAACACTAAATGAATGATGATCTGTAATTGTCATCAGATAGCCTAGTCATATAGGTAGACATTCAGTGTATTGGAAATAATTAATTCGATAATATTTTCCATCTTTGCAGAGGAAAAGTTTTGTGTAAAGGGAATTAAAGTCTGTCTCATATAGACACCTGTCTCTAATACTAGCCGGTGCAGTTTGGCGATTTGGGAAAATAAAAGCCAGGGCTATTATTTGGAGTTTTACGGTATAAGTAATTGCAACAATTTAATCTGATTATAATGCAGGATGTGTTTTTAAATATCTGAATACATTGTTGAATTTGTCTTTTAACAAGTTAAAATGTTTTTCCAAAACTTTTTGTGGGCCTAAAACTTCAACCATACATTTACAGGGCCTCCGACAAGAAATGTAACACCCAGGCAACTTACTGTGACCTCCCCTACCTGTGCAATGAAACATTCTCCAACAGTGTCATCTAGTGTTGAGTAGCCTAACTCCAGATGTATTATGGAGAACATATGAAGAAAAAAAAACTGGACATTAGTATTTATCAAACTTTATCAAACTAACAGTGTGTAAAGCAGTGTGTAAAACTCTTTTAAACACAATGACACATTGTCATGGATACCATCTGGTAAGTAATATTATGAGAGACTAGACACTGTATGCACCGTTTATGTGTGTTTATATGTGGAGAAAAATGTGATATCACTTACAAAGTGGTAAGTATTTTTTTTTATTTAATTTACTTATTATTATATATAGAACAAAGTATGTATATACTGTATATAGTACATACTTTGTTATATTATTGTTATAATAATTATTATTATTATCAGTTATCCTACTTGATACAAAATTATGTTTTTGTAGAACACTTTCTGTACACAAATGGAATTGAATTGACTGATTGTGATAGCTGTAGACATGGCTGTTACCAGGATCAATTCATTCCAAAGGATAAAGGGGAGTGTTATCGTTGTTTGCTTTGACATCACACTGGAACCCATGGAGTCAATAGCACTGTTTGCTATCTTTCCACTTCCACTCTCACTTCTCATTGTGTGTGTGTGTGACAGTGTGTATAATTTGGGCAGATCAAAGGTTGATCACATGGGTTTAGAAGCATAACTGCTATTCAGTAACTAAGTTATTCAGGAAGAGAGAAGAGGAAGTCCTTTGTCTCTGAGTATATCACCACGATACAAACATGTGTAAGAGATGAGGTATATCTGAGTGCACTTGAGATTCTACATATCTACTATTCCCTGCTGTGCAACCTGTCTGTCTATGTCATTAAGACAGGGAGAATGTAAGTATAGGTTTTTATGTTCAAATCCAGCATGAACTGTTATTTGCTACAATATGTGATTGACAAGATTCATGAGTCTATAGGACCATTATAGTACAAAGGATAGGGACTTTGAGCCTGTATTATTCTATTAAAAAGCAATACTTAAAAACATGTACTCATAAATTCAGTGATACCAAAACAAAGAATTATGCCTACTTTTGCTTATCAGCATGAATTTAAACCATTGATTTGGACGTCAATATTTTGTCAGCTGACAGGTAACTAGCATTGAACAGAATTTCCCGCACATACTGTATGTGTTTGTTTTATTGATGAAATGATGAATGAGCTCAAATGTAATGCAATGCTTTCTCTTGGATAGGAATCAGACTTGTGAGAATGGGATTTCTTTTGACTTGTTTCTGCACTGCTCCCTGGTCCCTTCAGTAAGTAGCTTGTCCATTTCACTGGAAAAGTAAGAGAAGTGTATGTTGGGCTTATATTAAGACTTTTGTATTTTTATACAAGTATAAGTATAAGGACTCATCTAAACCCTGGTCCCTGCCTTGCTAATTTATTTGTTGTATGTCCGGATATGGCATCGGATACCCCTGAAATCTGAATGGACATCACAAATTTATACCACTCCAAATGTTATTATGACCGCCGCGCAGCGAAGCGGCGGTCATATAGGTTTAGTCAGATTTTTTTTTTTTTCTTTTTCGCATGCCCAAATTTCCGTCAATGATTGAGACAGTTTTCTGTGAATATCTCGAAAACCGTAGGGCCTAGGAGGTCCACCTTTTTTATGTATGTTGGTCTTAAGGGGGCACGTCAACCCATCCCATTACCACTTATTTCATGTATAGTGCCACCTAGTTAAAAATAAAAAAGCAAAAAATTAGGTGTTTTCACCACAATATCTCTGGCTGACAAGGTCAAAACTGCACGAAATTAAAAGTGTAGGATCATTATGACACCCTCCGAATGCATGCCAAGTTTTGTGTACTTTCGTTCATGGGGGGCCTTACAATAAAATAATTTATGTGTACATTTAGTGACGTACACCAACAAGGATTCCCGGGACACTGAAAGACCGGGGTACACAAAACTTGGTGGGCATGTACCCCCACATGGATAGCATGGAACCGTCATTTTTCGTTTTGATCTGTAGCCCCCCCGCTGGACTGGACCCCCCGAAAGGAGGGTAGGGCAGACACAGTTCTCTGTGAATATCTTGAGAACTGTAGGGCCTAGGATGACCATTTTTTTCCGTATGTTTGCCTCCAGGGGTCATGTTAACCCATTTCATGTGCACACATGTGCACAAACAGATACACACACACACACACACATACATTCACAGTAATCATACGTATGACACATACAGTACACAGTAGACATATGTACGCTTGCATGCACAGGCACATACACAGGCACAAACACAAGCACGCACACACACACACACACACCCACACACATAACATAACACAAACAATCAAGAATTTCTCAGAATTATGAACAGGCAAGATGGAGGTGGGGTTGTATAAAATTAATTTTACATGTGAAATCTCTGAACTAATCATGTTTTGGTACTTGTTGTCTAGCAGATACCAGTGAGAATTGAGTGTGGCTAATGGAATTTAGTGAGACAGTTAGAATCAGATAGGCCTTTCAGCGTGATTTATTTTTGTAGAAAAAATGTGCTGGACTGGGCGGCGGTCATATTTTGTACCGCTCTGCGGTACATCTAGTTTAGGATAAATTAAACAAGAAGCCTCAGGGCAGTATCACAAGATACAGTATTTAAAATAATGTGAGGATTTAGCAATCTGAAATCAATTTAGTTATCTAGATTCCCTCTGCTTGAATTCAAAAGAAATTGTTAACAATGCTTAAAGATTACCACAATGTGCAGGTAGCTTGTGTGCTGTTTATGACTAATTTATACTGCAAGGATAGCCGTCTAACTTGGAGCTGTAATCATGCCTGAAAAGTTAGGCCCGACCCGGCCCAAGCCCGACAGAAATCAGCCCGAGCCCGAGACTGACAGCTTTTTAAAAACCCAAACCCGTTTCACCTCCATGTTTATTAGCACATTTAGCACATTGGCTGGTAGTGGGCACTATCTCAGCAAGGTCCACAGGAAAAGATGGAAGATCCCATCTTGAGACTTGTGGAATACAGGCAGTGACTCAAGCAGGTTCTGGAAATTGCCAAGAGGGTCTGGCTGCAGACAACATGGGGTGCAGATAATTTCTCCATTTGTCCATTCTCCCTCCCTCCATGCCTTCCTTCCTCCTGTCCTAACCCTAATGTTGTGTTTTAGCTTCATTTACCTTAACTTTAAAGCTTTGGAGTCATCGGAATGGTTATATGACTTTTTCTGAGGTGAATGGTGACCGTCTCGCTTCCCCCTGGCGTCTGTGAGCGGAAAAACCAGCCTTGCAACTTTGGGCCGGTGGGCTGCTGTCCTCAGAGTCAGAAAGAAAGATGAATTGTTTTACTGCACTACACACATACCTTGCCAGGTGACCGTGATTTGTTCAATTAAGAGTTGTTCCTGGACCAACATTCTAATGACGGTCCTGGACCAACAACTTTTAAACCAATCACAGCCTTGTGATGTCATCAATGTGAGCCTTCTGCTTCTCCCATTGCCATTTTGAAATTTCCCTCCAGAAACAACCAGTGGATCACCAACTTGTATCTCAATACAGGTAGGTCCTTGCATATTTGTGTGTAAAATAGTTGTAAAATAAAGTAATTCTGAGTGGAATCTGAATATATGCACCTTAGATTTTTATTTTCGTTTTAGCTGACTTGGTTCCATGTTTGTCTAATGTTAGTGGCCAGGCTAGGGACCATACATTTACTGTAATACATTAGCTTCCTAATAGGTAATTCAGTGGCTATGCATCTTTTAAATAACTTATTTTGAAGGGATACAGTAGTTGAAGTAGCTTTGAAGCTCATTTAGCAATCTTGGTGCCGTTGTTATTATGGCTAGGCTAGGGAACATACATTTATGCTACCAAATTAACTTGCCAATAGGTAGGTGCAGCATGCAACTATGTTAAGTGCCAAGCCGGTGTTATGTTAGTTCACTGGCTAAGGAGCACACTTTTGGACTACTAATGTAGCTTGGTAATAGGCTAAAGCAGTAGCTTTTGTTTGTACATGGTCCTGGAGCGAAGTTGCCATGTTGGTCTTGGAATGTTGTTCCAGGACTGACTTTAGAATGTTGGCACAGGACCGTCTTTACAATGTTGGTCCAGGACCCACATTGTCATGTTTGTCCAGGATCGTCATTACAATGTTGGTCCAGCACCGTCTCTTCAATGTTGGTCCAGGACCCACATTGTCATGTTTGTCCAGGACCGTCTTTACAATGTTTGTCCAGGACCGACTTTACAATGTTGTCTTTACAATGTTGGTCCAGCACCGTGTTTACAATGTTAATCCTGGACCAACATCGCCATGTTGATCCTGGACCAACATTGTAAAGACGGTCCTGGACCAAAATGGTGATGTCACTCCTGGAAGATGTACAACAAACAAAAGTGACTGCTTTAGCCTATTACCAAGAAGAGACCCAATAGTTGATATAGCTTTGAAGCTCATTTAGCAATTTTGTTGCCATGGTAATTCGTGCTCATGTTAGCTGCTAGGCTAAGTAAAATACAAAAAAATTGCTTGCTAATAGGCAATACAGACGTTGTCGTTAGACTGATTTTTTTCTTCCTACATTTCTGAGAAACTTAGTTTAAACCTTTATACAATAAGCTGCAAAATATTTTTTCTGCTTTGTTTATTCCAGGTCCATCATAGGGAAGTTTGTCCAGGTACATCACAGGGAAGTTGGTTCAGGTCCATCACAGGGAAGCTGATCCAGGTCCATCACAGTGAAGCTGGTTCAGGTCCATCATAAGGAAGCTGGTCCAGGTCAATCACAGGGAAGTTAGTCCAGGTCCATCATAAGGAAGTTGACCCAGGTCCATCACAGTGAAGCTGGTCCAGGTCCATCGCAGGGATGTGTGTCCAGGCTCATCATAAGAAAGTTAGTCCAGGTCCATCACAGGGAAGCTGGCCCAGGTCCATCATAAGAAATAGCAATCTGCAGTCTGCACACACTCTGCTCTGGTCTGGACCCAAATGAATGGTCAATAGCCTCGTGCAATGGCAGCAACATCTGCTACACAAGCGATACATCTGTGTCAATTTAATTTTCTCCTCATTAATCTGTTTATACTATAATTTAAGGGGGTGGGACATGGAACAGCAGTTTAAGAAAGATAAGTTTAGTAGGGGATTGACTTTTGCCATGTTAAGCTATGGAGACTGACGGAGTGTGGGTTGGTAAGAGTATTTATTTGGAAAAATATATTGAATTATATTTTAAATGTCAAAAATATATATTTTTGTCATATTTGTCAATATATATTTTGTCAATATATACAGTATTTTTGTATATATTTTATTTTCTATTATATTTTTAATTATCTACAAGAGGCCAGACAACATCAGAGAATATGAAAACAGACTGCCCACCTGCACCAACACCGTAATATTTCTAGATGGTAATTATCCATGTGGGCACTGTGCACAGGACAATTTTACACACATGTCACTGCTTCAATCATCTTATAACAGGAAAAGAACTATGGGTTAAAGGAAAAATCTCATGCAGCACTACTAATTAGGTATATTTGATCAAATGTCCCTGTGGGAAAGCATATGTAGGAAAAACACGCAGGGCTCTGAAGACAAGAATGTGAACACAGAAGCAACATCAGAAACAATCATGATAAGAGCCCCCTGGCTGTTCATTTAAACACATTTGGACACCCACTCTGAGGTTCATAGAGGGATAGAACAAGTCAAAAACCACCGAAGAGGAGGGGACATAGACAGTCAGCTTTTAAAAAGAGAGGCTTTTTAGATCTACCACCAGGAAACTTTGCCCCCAAGAGGGCTTAATGAAGATTTTGTAGTCAGACCTTTTCTGTAATATGAACTTGTAATATGGACTGTGAACAGAAAGTCTAACGAATGATTGAACTCTATATTTTTTTCAAATCTGCATGTATACACTAGAGATCTGTTTTGGTCTTAAAGTTCTACTAATGTTTCTTATAATGTTCTTATGCATTTGTTTGGCATTAGTCACGCCACAAGCTTGCCTGCCATACCTGTAAGGGTTAATGAGTTACTGAGCTGACTCCCCCCTATACTGTAGGCCAGGTGATTTAGACCATGTGCAATGCCTGTGTTTGCAGTGAATCTGAGGAAGAACAATCAAGGTCATAACGTCTTGCCAAACTATGAGAAAATAAAATCAAGAAAAGAAAATACCAAGGAGTGTGGACTTGTTCCTAAACACTTTTGCTTGTTTTTGCCCTGTATCTGGGATTGTGCACAAAGTCTCTTTACAAGTTGTTAGAGAATGGAGCCATACACTTTTCTAAGAATCTCTGAATTTACCACCTACCTTGAGGTGTCACCAAGCCATATATAATTATTTTACAATCTCAGAGAATCATGTTTATTGGTTGCAAAAGAGTTTGGGTAGATTGTGGAATGACAGTGGCAACATAGAATAGCATTCACAATTTATTGGAACATTGTAACATAATGTGTCACAAAAGAACAGTTAACATTGCTATAGAGTCAGGGACATCAGTATAACTTTACCCAATATAGCCTTTAACTTTTTCTTTCTGGGTAATCTTTGAACTGTTGTACAGTTGAGTCACATTTCCTATTTGGAAACAGTGGCTGACCTTGCATACATTATTTGGGGACTTGCTGACTGCAGATTTAGAAACCGATATACTGTGGTTTGTTTATGAGGCACTTTGAAGCTTACCAAGCAATGTCCATCAAAAGGGGGAAGTGAGTGGACAGTGTGAGCCACATGGCAGTCCCATGTTTGAGGTGGGCTACACGCTTGACAATGACGGCAAAGAGTTGTCATCAAACATTCACTCTTTCAAGACTTATTACCCAGCACCAATATATCTAATAAAACCTTTTGGAAGTACCATTAATGATATGTTATAAAATATTATAAAATATAGCCGACCGAGGACCGGATATTTTAAAATTAAATAAAAGAAAACCGAATATTTATCCTTCATTTAAATTTCCAGTATCATCGTTATGTGGTAAATAGGAAGTGGAACCAAGTCAAGCAGCATGCGTGTCTTGCCGCAGAAAGCTGCGTTGTCTGATGGACAAAGCACATAACGATGACAACTCTTTGCTGTCATTGTGAAGCGTGTAGCCCACCTCACGGTTATGGAATGGAAATATCATGCATATCGATGATTCTGCCATTTTTATAGCTGTAACAGTAAGTGTTCACATTAATATGATGTTCCCCATACACGAAAAATATTTGAAAAATATGTTCACAATATATTTTGAAATATATGTACATATTCAAAATTGACAGAGAAAAAACAATTGACACTTTTTTCAATATATTTTCCAAATAAGTGGCCTTAACGACACACTCAGTCAGTCTCCATAGCTTAACATGGTAAAAGTCAATCCCCTACTAAACATCTTTCTTAAACTGCTGTTCCATGTCCCACCCTCTTAAATTATAGTATAAACAGATTAATGAATGAATCAATGAAATTAAATTAAAACAGTGATGTATCGCTTGACCATCCATTTGGGTCCAGACCAAAGTAGAGTGGGTGCAGACTGGTATTTCTTATGATGGACCTGGGCCAGCTTCCCTGTGATGGACCTGGACCAAATTTCTCATGATGAGCCTGGACCAACATCCCTGCGATGGACCTGGACCAACTTCCCTGTGATGGACCTGGACCAGCTTCACTGTGATGGACCTGGGTCAACTTCCTTATGATGGACCTGGACCAACTTCCCTGTGATGGACATGAAGCAACTTCTCTGTGATGGGCCTGGACCAGCTTCACTGTGATCGACCTGGACCAACTTCCTTATGATGGACCTTGACCAACTTCCCTGTGATGTACAGGGACAAACTTCCCTATAATGGGCCTGGAATAAATAAAGCAGACAAAATATTTTGCAGCTTATTGTATAAAGGTTTAAACATGGCAAGTTTCTCAGAAATGTAGCAAAAAAGAAAAACAGTCTAAGGACAACTGACAGATTTGTATTGCCTATTAGCAAGCTAGCCTAGCAGCTTAAATTAGCATGAATTACCATGGCAATAAGATTGCTTAATGAGCTTCAAAGCTAATTCAACTATTGGGTCCCTTCTTGGTAATAGCCTAAAGCAGTCACTTTTGTTTGTTGTACATTTTCCAGGAGTGACATCAACATGTTGGTCCAGGATTAATATTGTAAAAACGGTGCTGGACCAAAATTCTAAAGACAGTCCTGGACAAACATGACAATGTGGGTCCTGGACCAACATTGTAAAGACGGTCCTGGACAAATATGACAATGTGGGTCCTGGACCAACATTGTAATGACGTTCCTGGACAAACATGACAATGTGGGTCCTGGACCAACATTGTAATGACGGTCCTGGACGAACATGACAATGTGGGTCCTGGACCAACATTGTAAAGACGGTCCTGGACCAACATTGTAAAGACGGTCCTGTGCCAACATTCTAAAGTCAGTCCTGGAACAACATTCCAAGACCAACATGGCAACGTCGCTCCAGGACCATGTACAAACAAAAGCTACTGCTTTAGCCTATTACCAAGCTACATTAGTAGTCCAAAAGTGTGCTCCTTAGCCAGTGAACTAACATAACACCGGCTTGGCACTTCACATAGTTGCATGCTGCACCTACCTATTAGCAAGTTAATTTGGTAGCATAAATGTATGTTCCCTAGCCTAGCCTCTAACATAATAACAACGGCACCAAGATTGCTAAATAAGCTTCAAAGCTACTTCAACTACTGTATCCCTTCAAAATAAGTTATTTAAAAGATGCATAGCCACTGAATTACCTATTAGGAAGCTAATGTATTACAGTAAATGTATGGTCCCTAGCCTGGCAGCTAACATTAGACAAACATGGAACCAAGTTGGCTAAAACGAAAATAAAAAAGAAATCTAAGTGGAATAATTCAGATTCCACTCAGAATTATTTTATTTTACAACTATTTTACACACAAATATACAAGGACCTACCTGTATTGAGATACAAGTTATGGTAACCCACTGGTTGTTTCTGGAGGGAAATTTCAAAATGGCAATGGGAGAAGCAGAAGGCTCACATTGATGACATCACAAGGCTGTGATTGGTTAAAGAGTTGTTGGTCCAGGACCATGTTTAGAATGTTGGTCCAGGAACAACTCGAATAAATCACGGTCACCATACAGGCCAGGCTAGAACAAGGTAGCGATGGAGTTTCTCAGACATTCGTCATGGCAGAGCCAGCAAAAAGAAGCAGAAAGCAAGTAAACCGCTGTAGGAGGAACAGGGAAAGAGGAAACGGCAAACTGACCGGGTAAGGAGTGTTGTAAAATATATACTCTGAAGCTGTAGGGGGGGGCTCTGCAGAGAAAACTGTGAAGAAATTGCCAAAACTGCATAGGGGGCTTTAAAGGTGCTCTAAGCGAAAGCCACACGTTTTTTAGGCTAAAACATTTTATGTCACTTACTGCAAACAGCTAGCCTGGATACCAGACTCTCTGACTTTGCAAAGAGTCTGGCCTAGATCCATTGGCAAACGTTTATTTTCCTGGTTGGTGGACGCTTGTCTGAAGTTTGAAATCATTGGAGTTCGTTGCCCAGCATCGCTTAGAGCACCTTTAAAATTTGCATGGTAGTTCATGATAACTCGAGCATATAAAAGTCTTTTCTTGGTCCATCTCATTTATTTTCTAAAACAAATCATTACAAACTTGTTTGAAACTGAAAGTTGACAGACATGGGAGGAAACTTTTCAAATTGGCAGCTGTTTTTTTTCCGAATGAAACCACTTCCGTGTAGGATGCTCTTTAGTTTCCTCATGCATCGGCCTGTCCACCTCTCTCCTCGTTCTCACCTCCTCTGGTTTCAATAAGACAAATGAGACTTCCTGGATGACGTCAAGCTTTGAACAATTTCCGGGGCATGAGCTGGAGGACTGAGGAGAGAAGCCACATGCTAATAGAGTTTGGGATGCACCCATGGAGAGTGCCGCTCCACTCTAAAATAGACCTCTGAAGTTCGCCCACAAAAAAGAACAAAAACGGCCATCTTTGCCCATATAAGGAGATCCGGTTGTTAATTGAAGCTAACTACCTATGGCAAGTTGCATTGCAAGTTTAGCCTAGAAATCTAGACGCACCCTAGCGGCAGCAAATTACATTTGCTTCCAGGGCTAGTCTAGCAACTCTCCGTTGGCTTGTGAGCTCGAAAAAATGAAACTTCTATCAGGCCAATCAAATCGTGTGTAGAGTCGTTAGGTGGGCTTAACATAATGATTGATGGCAGAGTTGCAACGGTTTGGCTTGAATTCCCTTCTACTTGAAAACAAATAAAATGGATGTTGCTGTTGGCGAACAGTGTGTAGCCAACTAGCTCCGCTGGTGGGAAACGCATGGAACTTATAGCGCTGTCCTATTGCGTGCAGAGGGAATTTGAAAGACAACCGATTATCCCGCCCCTCGGACTGGGCACTGCCAATGGTGAGTGCCCAGACGTTACATTTTAATGTGGGTCTGGCTCGTCAGGCTATTGCAAGTTAGCTCTGGGGTAGCAATAATCTAAGTGTGCCGCCACGTACCGGAGATCACAGTATCCACTCGAAGGCAGAGGACAAAAGTGTGTTCAGGAAAACGTCTGCATTTCAGACTTTTTCGTCCCCGCGAGAGTTTAAAAGATGCGATAATTCAAAATCCCCATATTATTTTCCCATAGGAAAAATCGCCAGATACCGGATGTCAAAGATGGCTGCTTTTTTGTAGGCGAACTTCAGAGGTCTATAGAAACACGTAGCCTCCACTCCAAGAACCTGCCCCCTACTCAGCGCAGCAAGATTGTACGCACCCACTGATTTGATGCTACTGGACTAGGAAGCAAGGAAGTAGGCCTACTATATAGGCTACTTCGGTTTGTCTGTAGAGAACCTCAACCTCACTACCACAGAAGTGTAATTATATTTTGAGTTGCCAGTCAGTGGTATAAAATAGCGTTTGTTTTTTTGACAAGCTAGCTGCCCTCTTAGCTTTCACTATACTGTAAGCCCATTCAGTAATAATGCCAAAAACGGTCTTGCTTAAAACTCCACCAATTCACATAATTTTGCTCTCAATCAAAAGTTTGAACTTGTTAACTACCGTACATAGACTGTATCTTGTTTTTACTCCGGAGTTACGCTTTAAAGTTGAACGCTTGGAGTCTTAAAGCAACACCAAAGAGTTTTTTGTACCTTGTTGGTACAAAATGTTTCCAAAATCGTTTCAGTGGTTCATCAACTCGTAACAGGGTGAACGGCACTTCTGCATTCGCTTCGCGGCCCTCTATCGGCTATAACCGCACTATGTAAGTTTGCCAGATCGGGTAGCGGATCTGTAGTTCGATAATGAGACATAAGAAACTACAAATTTATCTTGCATCTGATGTCGTACATTGCCGTACATCGTACTTTCATAAAATCATGCAACATATTCTACCTTGTCTGTGGACATCGTTATTTCCAAAGCCGGTGCTGGATAAACAAATAGTGCGTGCGACAGAGGAAAAGTTCTTTAGTGATGCTTTAATGTCCAGCGGGTCAGATAGTGCCTCTATTTTCCCACCACCCAGATCCAGACCTAGATCTGAAGACCCATCAGGCTTAATGACTGGAACCACAGGCGCAGATCAAGACAGATGGCTCAATCACCCCATCTCTTAGCATCTTATCTAGGTGTTTATGATCTTTTATGATGGCTTTCTCCATAGATCTTTCAGCCATGGTCCTGCATGTAAAGTTGCATGTGGGTCCAAGGCTGTATGCTGGAGGAAAGGATGGAAAGTCACTCCATTGGATGTATTTACACCATAGTTCTGATCACCCGCATGTTGATTTAAGTGGATATTTTGGCAAGAAAATCTAGACCCATAAGAGGGACAGTCAGGTTAATATCCCGCATGACAAGTTCCTAAGGACCACAAGTTCCTAAGGACCACAGAACCATTCCAGTCAGCACAACCTTTCCAAGAGCATCATAGGACTTTCCATCTGTAAGTAAAAATGTTTGTGCATCGCAAGTGAAAAGCTAATTTCTTCCATGTCCCTCATCAATAAGAACAGTCTGTGTCCACCAGCATCCCCTTGTAAGCCCCATACTCCAATAGGCACAACTAACGGGGAAAGTGGAGTGATTTGTCATGTTGTGGATTCGGAAGTATTTTCTGACAAAGGACGGTTTTTTACTCTTATCCCAGAATTCTTTCTTGGAAGCCCAGCTTTTTCTACCATAAACCCCACTTTCACCAGCTGGTGTCTGTGTTCGACTGGTGACTAACGCATCGAGTGGAGGTTCGTTTGTCTCCTCCTCTTTGTCACTTCCCTCCCCTTGCGTTATATAAATCATTCAGCAAGGACGATACTTTGACAATAGTTTCTCTCCTTGGATCTCTAAATGCTACAAAGGGATGAGTGTTAAAATCTGTATGCCGTTCGTGTCCTGCTGTTCTTGTGCAGACTCATCTGGCGTATCACTCATCTTCATCGTCTCATGTTAAAACTATAAAAGTGTACTTCAAGGACATATAACTGGATCCTCGTGAGTGGCACTGTATGTAACAATTCATCACTGTTCTTAATATAGTGAACATAGTTAACAGATATAAGAATTAATGAAACCAGTCAATTCTACGATTGTTTTAATGATCCTATAGTATTCTATGATCTATTCTATCAAACATGATCACACCTATGTAACCGGTCCCCAATATTTGCAACAATCGAATTCACAAAAAGGGCTCACTTCCCTCCCTGGAAGGTCTATACAGCTCCTGCTGCCTAAAAAAGGCATCCTCAAGGACTCATGCCACCCAAGTCACTGTCTGTTTGAACTACTGCCCTCAGGCAGACGTTACAGAATAATAAAATCACAGACAAACAGACCAAAAAACAGTTTTTTACCCCAGAGCCATCACTTTAAATGCTGCTTTACATATGAAATAAGAATGCCAGCAGAATGTGGAATGTATTGTGAGTGTGTGAGTGGTTGCATGTTTCTTTTAGACTTTTTAGTTACTTTTTTTTTGCTCAGAAAAACATTTCAAATTCTGTTGGACAATGGCAATAAAGATTCTATGCTATTCTATTCAAGTTAATACACAGTAACTGTGGAGAAAAGTGTCAAGTGTGTTCAACGAGAAACAACAAGCTTACTTTTCTGCATCTTTTCAGTTTTTCATCGTGGTCATTCTTTCCTTCGTTGAGAGGAGGGGAAAACAACAAGCATTGGATGAGCGATTTCCTGTACTTAAAGGTCACTTTGGCATTGTTGTGTGAGTTGAATCTGATCTGTCCTTTTCACTGATGTGACACTAATGGATTCTATTTCCCCCATTTCTCACAGATATAAATCCAATAGTCCGATTATCAGTGTTAAGCTTCATAACAGATAAAAGGAAACTTTATGATGATGTCTGGGATGTATGTCATTGGATGGAATGCACTCAGTGTGTATGTGTGTGTTTCGATCATGTCAGCCCCCTAGACTTCATAGGCTGCCTCAGTAACCGCTGGTCGTATGGATTTGCATTTGGTGCTGTGTCGTCCAGTGTGCTACTGCTATTTTCTGAGAAATATCTGCCATTTTATGTACCACCCTGGGCTAAAGGTAGGTTTTATCTTAAGTATTCTAATTAGAATAATTCAATAACAAACTCTGATTGATCACCCTGAAAAGTAAAGTTCCATAATGTAAATGTTATCTCTCAGCAATAGTGTATCTGGTGGGGGCTATGGAAGTTGGTGTGGCCTATTACCCCTTCTTCATCTGCCTGTCCACCCCACATAGGATGTATGGAGGGGTTCTGGGCCTCCTCTACACTCTCACATGGTCAGTGTCACCCTGCCTTCTGTGCAGCATGTTGACTCAAAGGGAGCTATAATGTAACATGGTGCTTAATTGAACTGTTTATAACTTTATAACTTGGCATGTTTTGTTGGCCAGTAGGCCTATACAGGTGCCCAATCTTATTTTGCACAAGTTTTCAGTTCTGGTTCTATTTCTGTTGATTCTTTTTTGATATCACCTTTGTTTTCTCAGGGTAATTGTGACTGTGTCGGACATTGCCTTTTGTCCAGGTGGAAAGGTACTGTACTGAGGTTTTATAGCATGCTCTTGTAGTTTCGGGAACTTTTAAAGGAACACAGCAACCTTTTGGGAAATTGTCTTATTTGCCATATAATCCAGAGTTAGATAAGAGGATAGGCACCCTTCTGTTCTCTGTGTGTGCAGTAGGCCTAACCCAGTTTGTCACCATAGCCTAGCTTAGCATAATTCACTTATATGCTTGTTAGGCTACCTGGAAGGCTAACTCTTGGGATGGCCGTTAAGCTCAGTTCCTTTAAATACCTGTACTAATAGCTGGTGTTGTGCTTCCTACACAGGTGCTTGGGCCTTGGCAGAAGCTAATCTTACAATGGCCTACCGTGCTGTGTTTGCTTTTCTTGCTGGGGCGCTATGTGTACATCATAGTGAAGTCTGTTCGCATCCATCTGAAACTACTGGCGGAGGAGGTAGGGGACAAATAGTGTATTGATTGCTTGTAGGTGTGTGTGTTAGTACTTACGTCATGTATCTTTGTCTCCACAGGAGGAGCAACAGCTAATGCAAAGTCACCAGGCCAGATATGTGAAAAATTTACTCCAGAGGCCCTCTGAAAGGTGCAGTCGATAGTAAAATGTGGTCTCGAAAAATGTAATATGGGCTTGAAATGACTGAAATGTTGCTTTCAAAGTGTATATTGCTACATTTCCCTTACAAGGAAGTATATTAACATTATTATTAATGCTCTAGCCTATTAATGATGGCAAATACCTTGATATACTCAAGTTCTTATAGCTTAACAATATCATGACTTACTCGAGTTTCCAATGTTGTTTCTGGGTGTTGTCCTCAAACCGTACTATATCCTTATTATATCTGATCCATTATATTGCTAGTGATGTGCAGATTGACAGGATAAGGGAAATTACATTTAAAAATGGGAACCTTGGCACCTGAGTCATGCAGAACATAAGCTAGACTATGATTAAAACAATGCTCAACACATTAGAGAGTTTATTATGACCTATCCCCTAGCAATACACAAATCCGGCGAAACACGGAAGTAAAGCAGTGCCGCCATTACTGCGTTGCCTTGCTGCTAAGGAAGTAGCAAAGTAATGTGTTGGTCCTGTAGGCGGCTGTAGCAGACGTTAGCTGTAGATGCGAAATCTTCTTCTTTTTCTTAATTTTTATTTAGTACGTATGCTGTCCAGTGATGCCGGGAAAAGCGTGTTGTGTGGTCGGCTGTTTTAACAACAGTAGGAATATACAGACCTAGAATTAAACCGTTTGTGAAATTCACAAACCTTTGTTGCACATTGAGTGCCCATGTTTACAGGCTTACGGATTACAAAGAGTTCCTTGTCGAGTGGAGGACCAAGATGTGCGTTAAAAGTGATGAAATACATACGATTAATAAAATAATCCTGAATACCTGTAAAAACATGTATTTTACTGCTACAAGTGGTCGTGGCTAATAGTTATTTGCAACTTCTGAAGCTTGTGAACATATTAGCAACACAGCTACTAATGATAGCATTCGGCTTATTGTTATCATTAATTAATACACGTCTTAATACATTATGTTGTCAATAAATTACCTTCATTGGTAAGTTTTGCCCACTGCCTGACATCATCTACCCAATGTTCCCTTTCACCTGACATTTTTTAATGAGCAGGATCTCCTATTTGATATTCTCTGACAGGACGCTTTCATTGAAAAGCCATTAGAAGGCACCGGCAAGTGTCACACCGTCACACTCCGCAGGCACGCAGTAATGGCGGCAGGCAAGATGGCAGCGCCCATAAAGTTCGCGGCGGATTGGTGTATAGGCAGTCATATAGGAGTTGTCAAAGTTTTTTTTTTTTCCCGTCAACTTTATGAATTTTTTGATAAATGATTACTGGGACACCGAAACACCGGACCCCACTAGACTTTTACGGAAAATAGGCGTTTGGTCCCACTCCCCCTGCACTGGGCCCCCGAAAGCCGAAAAACACAGTTTTCGCTAAATAACTACCGGAACCGTTGCACCCAAGATGACAGAATTGTGAACATGCCAACTTTTGGGGACTTTGGCTTATTCACCATACTGTCATAGTCATAGTCAAGTTTATTTATATAGCACAATTTAAAGGGACACCAGGCAACGTTTTCGTGTTAATTACTCATCTTCGTAAGCTGGTATATGGTTAAATGACTCATTACAGGGCGAATGAAGACTCTCTCGCCCGCCCCTACTGCCTGTAGGAAGAATATCCCGCTTGCAAGTTCAGTGTCTCGTACCCGGCGACCGAAGCAGTTTCAGATTCCATCCTGCATCCACAGCACAGAGGGAGGCTAACGAAACGCTAGCGATTGTTGCAAACGTGTGTATAATGGCAGAGCCGGCAAAGAAGCAGCGAAAACCCTTGACGGAAGATGCAAAGAAAAGGAAAAGAGCTTCAGACCGAGCGAGGGGGAGTTTCGTAGAGAAAAAGCATCAGGCTTGCCTGGTGTCCCTTTAAAACAACCTGTGGTTGACCAAAGTGCTTAAAAATAGATAATAGAAGACAAAATGAATAAAGACACAAAAAAGCACAACAGGAAAATAAAACTAAAATAATATGTTCATATATATATAGCATACTTTTAAATGAATTGTGGAATGTAATTATAATTACATTCCACAATTCATTTAAAAGCCATTAAAAGTATGTTCTTTTAACTTGGCTTTAAAAGCACCAATAGTTGGTGTAGATCTAATGTGAAAAGGCAGGTTGTTCCACAACTTGGGCAGCTACTAAAAAAGCACGGTCACCTTTATCTCTGACTCTGAGGTACTGAGAGCAGTAGTTTATCTGTACACCGTATAGTTAGAAAAGTCGATACAGTGGCCGGCTTCAAAAGCCTACACCTCCCAATAGTGACAAAATAACTCTAACATGTTCCTATTTACATGCAGTGATTTGTATAGTTACAATATGTACAAATAACGTCAAATGAAATTGACAAGGACATTGACATGATGTACTTTCTACTGAGATAAAACAATCCCACTCTCCAATTGAGCTCATGATGCATTATATATATTATTAGGAGAGAGTGTCAGATAACCTCTCAGAGCCAGATATCTGTTTCAAGCTAAACAATAAAGAACCAGGCAAGTCTTTTATGCCTCTGAAGTTGTTCTGGTCAGTTGGATCATAAAAAACCGAGGGCCTGACAGCAGTTTACGGTAGAGACAAATTACTTAATGCCATTGCTTATGATCATTTATGATTGCTAAATTATAGGTTCTCTGACAGTTTATCAAGCAAAAGCTGGTTCAAGAGGAAAATATATGACTGGGATCCTTACTTCAAGTTTCCCAACCGAATGATTGGAACCTCCATCATATCTCTCATTGGACTGTATGTAGTGAGTATTCACCACCACACAATCAAGTGATATCACTCATTGGACTGTATGTAGTGAGTATTCACCACCACACAATCAAGTGATATCACTCATTGGACTGTATGTAGTGAGTATTCACCACCACACAATCAAGTGATATCACTCATTGTACTGTATGTAGTGAGTATTCACCACCACACAATCAAGTGATATCACTCATTGGACTGTATGTAGTGAGTATTCACCACCACACAATCAAGTGATATCTCTCATTGGACTGTATGTAGTGAGTATTCACCACCACACAATCAAGTGATATCACTCATTGGACTGTATGTAGTGAGTATTCACCACCACACAATCAAGTGATATCTCTCATTGGACTGTATGTAGTGAGTATTCACCACCACACAATCAAGTGATATCTCTCATTGGACTGTATGTAGTGAGTATTCACCACCACACAATCAAGTGATATCACTCATTGGACTGTATGTAGTGAGTATTCACCACCACACAATCAAGTGATATCACTCATTGGACTGTATGTAGTGAGTATTCACCACCACACAATCAAGTGATATCACTCATTGGTTTCTATTAATTTAGTAGTTCACAGAAAACTAAGCTAAAAACCTTTTTTTTTCAGAAAATATTGTGAAATGCAGAAAACACAGGTTCATGAGGTTCATATGCCAAAGCTAGAGTCTGCATGTATTTCCTCCCATTTTTCTGTTTTAGGTCACTCTGGCTGACTACAGCCTCAGTGATTACGCCTTTGACTATCTTGATGCACTGAAAGACTCAGTGGCAGAACTGGCAGCATCTTGCAATGTCACAGACAACTTGGTTGTTGCCTTAGTGCCACAAATTGAGAAGTTCAGCAATGCAGCTCGAAGTAAGAATACCCTTTGATAAACCAAGATGTAATTTAAATTAGGCAGCAGTACAGACTTTTGCAAACTAGCAAACTGACAACTGGCATGCAGAAACATAAACATTTAATAGCATGCAATATCTTTAAACAATACCGTTGACATTGCCAGGCAGTGAAAGCTTTTTGTGGGATGGTCCCCAATATTCATATCTCATATACTTTTTTATGTTTTCCTTGCTTTTGCAGAATCTTGGCTTGCCACAACCATCTTTGCCAGTTTGACATCTGTGTCCTACACTTTTCATGTGTTAGCATGTTACAGGTGCACTGTGCTTTTGATTACTTTTTTATGATTTAACATGATATGAGTGATCATTATTTTATATGTATTCAACTTCATCTAACTAAATCGAGTAAAAAAAAAAACATAGCTTAACCAAACGTAACTTTAGAAATAGTCGTAGTGTTATATTACAGGAAACATCTGCGGAGGCTTTGGGCTGGACAGAAAGGGTTTCTGCCTGAGAGGTTTCACAACCCAAGTCCTGCAGTGAGTGTGGTGAGTGCTGCTGCCCCCCACAGGCTCACAGCGTGAACTGAAGCTGTTCAGCTCAAGGGGTTAGCCATGTTTGAGCTTTTTGTACTTTAATGTGTTAAGCACATTACATTTATCATATTGTATCTTTTGAAGGCTGCTATAACAAGATACTCCGGGTGGCAAATAGCTTTCACCTTGTGGGGTAAGAAATCTTTACATCTCAGACAGTGAACATTGAAATAACTATCCTATCCTATTATTTTGTGTAAGTTTTATGACAATTCCTGTATGTGTTTGCATCCAACCAAACCATGGAAAATGCAACATCTGGTTGAAGACCACTGACTGACTCGCCACTGAGACTTTTCTGATTTATCACGGCAGGGTATTTTATTGTGCATTTTGTACAGTTCCTCTTTGTCCTACTGTTGGCTTATGGAGTGGTTATACCAATTCAGGAAGGCCGATTTGTGGAGTGGCTGACTAATTTTGCAATTGTCCTGTGAGTAGAAGACTGCCATATCAGTAAATTTAGTATACCGCCCTGAACTGATTAATAACCGTTGTATGCCTATAGAAACTTCATGGTAAGCACATGCTGCTGAATTCAAGTTTCATGCTATATTTTGACTTTTTGACATGTTTTCTTGTTTCACCTTTCAGCTTGACCATCGGCATTGTAATAGCTCTGGTTATATTGCAGATTGTTATAGTTCAGATATTTTTCCTTCAGGACAAAATAGATCCAAAGGACAAAGAGAAGCCCTTAGCACTCAATAATAGGTAAAGTCATTCATTTATAATGCAGGCCTAGTGTATTTTAAATATTTACTGTATCAATTCTACAAGGCTGATATTCACACACACAATGATAATTCTCTGTCTTCCTACAGAAAGGCTTTCCATAACTTTAGTTACTTCTTCTTTTTTTACAATGTCATCATGGGTCTGAGTAACTGTATCCTGAGACTACTGACGAGCTTTGTCACTGGAACATGGCTTGTGTCACGCATCGACCGTACTGTCATGCAAAGGGGTTATGAGTCAATGGATCCAGGTGTGTTGCATTTCATTGCCACAATCAGACATTTTACTTATCTAATAAGTGTGTCAAACTGTAACTATTCTTTTTTTAGGGTACAGCACATGGATTGGTATGATTTTTGCAGACCATTACCATACTAATCCTGTAATGGTCTGCTTTTGCCATCTACTGCTTAGCAGAACAAGGGAAAAACAAAGAAGCATGACTATATACTCCCAGTTCCAAAACACAGCACCTGGTAGGCTACAATGTCAATAAAATGTATGTGAGAACCATGACCATGCATGTTCATGTCTCAACTCTTCAGCTTCTCATTTTGTTCTACCTTTCTTTGCCAATCCTGGCTGTCCTGCAGACTCAGGAACAGGGAGCAGGGTAAGAGGTCGCTGGCTACTCATCTACACCCTACTGAGGAATCCAGCACTCATTTTACTGCGGAAGAACAGGTCTATGTCTCTCCAGGAGCACCACAAAGCCATTTCTGCTGCAGTGGCGGTGATGGCCTCACAAGCTGAACTATTGCCAGAGTCCGTAACACAGCATACACAGGAACCTGATCAGAGCTCTTTGACTCCAAGTCTTTGAATAACCAATTGTAACGTTATTGCAGATTTATGATAGATTCCCTCACTTTAGAGTCAATGATCAACTGTGCTCAGCGAAAAGCAGAGATGTAGGCCTAGTCTAGTTTACAAATACTGAAATAAAAGTGTATGTGAATCTATCAGTAGGCCTATGTTTTAAAACTAAAGACAAAATAAAAGCCAAAATAAAACAATAATAAAAACATCAGTGATGTGTCAAATTATCTGTTTATTTTATCTTTAGGCTTATTTTCCTGTATGCCAGGCCTAAATAGGCTATAGACAACAAGTTAAGCTGACATGTGAAATGTTGGTGTAAGCTCTAGTGTCTGTATACCAGGCTATATTATCCTACAGCCAGTGCATGTTTCTCGATGCCTCGTGAAATGTTTTCTGCTATTCCTCTGGCTGAACACCGAACACCGCGTGTGCTTTAATGACCAATCATACGAGGGTGATCCGTCTGTGGTAAACATGCTCGGAGCCAGAGGGAGGGCAGAGACCGTTTACATCAGGCAACTTTACACTGATGACAGCACGCAGGTAGGATAAGTGGAATTGAAGTCTTGAAATTCGCATAACGTGAAAGTTAACTTATACATGTGGATGTTAACCTGTGTGGATGTTATTTTTGGTTGCTCATATTCAGTCAATATCAGCCTCATCCTAAATAGTCTCGCTGTCATTGTTTAGCAGATTAATCTACTAGCCTACTCTTAGGCCTATTATAGTTTTCGTGGATCTGCATAAACTGGCTATCATGACATGATTATAGGCCTAATTAAGATAATATAAACAGAGCATAGTCGTAGAGAGGCTACAGCTCTGAAGATGCTAGAGGTTCTAGCAGAGCAGTAGGCCCTCTGGTGGTGGTTTTCAGAGTTCAGAGTTTCAGAACTTGGGAATGCTACTTTGTAACGTTATTCCACTAGCCTACAGATTAGGCTACATAATTCATGCCCTAAAAACCCGTCATAGTTACGGAAAGTTAGGCTTTTTTTTCACCAATCTGCAAACAAAATTCTTATAGCTTTTTTTTTTTACTATGTTCCTATAGGTGTCTAGTAACACCTCCCAATTTATCCACGGCCAAATCATCGGGGAAACACCTCAATCATCAAGTTTGGGGTGCCCAGCATGGGCGAAAATTATAATAGGCCTATTAACTTTTGAGATGTCTATATAGGGGGTTTTAGGGGTGCTGAATCTATCCCAGCACTTAGTTTTGAGTAAAAATGACCATAAAAAATCCATAACAAGTGGTTTTATTGAATAAACAAAACAAAACTTCCTTAATCGGTTTAACAAACCTCATCCAACTCACACTCCTGTTATCATCTGCCTGGTTGATGTTCTGGCAAGAGTTACCATGACAGTTCCAACAAGCAGAAATACACTTGACTCCTTGCTTTTTACAGCAGCACCTGAGCGCGTCACACAGTCCCCTGCACAGTTGCAGCTGACAAACTTCAGAAGGCAATCCGGGATCTGTTGTAAGGACTGGTGCATAACCGTGTTGTCCTTGTTTCCATCCATACTCAAGGGCATCCAGTGATGGACTTTGTAGGCCTAGCAGTAGCCAATCTCTGGTCTGGAGATATGCCCGCAAAGAGTGCTGTGCTGCAGCTCCTGTAGCCGGAGGCAGTTTCTCAGGCTTGATAGTTATAGTATCTCACAAAACTGAGTACACCCCTCACATTTTTGTAAATTTTATTATTATTTTTTTTTCATGGGACAACACTGAAGAGATGACGCTTTGCTACAATGTAAAGTAGTCAGTGTACAGCTTGTATAACAGTGTAAATTTACCGTCCCCTCAAAATAACACAACACACAGCTATGTCTAAACCGCTGGCAACACAAGTGAGTACACCCCTGAAGTAAAAGTGAAAATGTCCAAATTGGGCCCAATTAGCCATTTTCCCTCCCCAGTGTCATGTGACTCGTTAGTGTTACAAGGTCTCAGGTGTGATTGGGGAGCAGGTGTATTAAATTTGGTGTTTTCGCTCTCATACTCTTTCATACTGGTCACTGGAAATTCAACATGGCACCTGGCAAAGAACTCTCTGAGGTTCTGAAAAAAAGTCATTGTTGCTCTTCATAAAGATGGCTAGGCTATAATAAGATTGCCAACACCCTGAAACTGAGCTGCAGCATGGTGGCCAAGACCATACAGCGGTTTAACAGGACAGGTTCCTCTCAGAACAGGCCTCGCCATGGTCGACCAAAGAAGTTGAGTGCACATGCTCAGCGTCATATCCAGATGTTTTCTTTGGAAAATACATATGAGTGCTGCCAGCATTGCTGCAGAGGTTTAAGGGGTGGGGGTCAGCCTGTCAGTGCTCAGACCATATGCTGCACCCTGCATCAAATTGGTCTGCATGGCTGTCGTCCCAAGGAAGCCTCTTTTAAAGATGATGCACAAGACGGCCCGCAAACAGTTTGCTTAAGACAAGCAGACTACGGACATGGATAACTGGAACCGGAACCATGTGGTCTGATGAGACCAAGATAAACATATTTGGTTCAGATGGTGTCAAGTGTGTGTGGCGGGAACCAGGTGAGGAGTACAAAGACTAGTGTGTCTTGCCTACAGTCAAGAATGGTGGTGGGAGGGTCATGTTCTGGGGCTGCATGAGTGCTGCACTAGGGAGCTATGGTTCATTGAGGGAACCATAAATGCCAACCTGTACTGTGACATACTGAAGCAGAGCATGATCCCCCTCCCCTCGGAAACTGGGCCGCAGGGCAGTATTCCAACATGATAACGACCCCAAACACACCTCCAAGAGGACCACTGCCTTGCTAAAGAAGCTGAGGGTAAAGGTGATGGGCTGGCCAAGCATGTCTGCAGACCTAAACTCTTTTTTTTTTTAAGCATCTGTGGGGCATCCTCAAACGGAAGGTGGAGGAGCGCAAGGTCTCTTAACATCCACCAGCTCTGTGATGTCATCATGGAGAAGTGTAAGGGGATTCCAGTGGCAACGTGTGAAGCTCTGGTGAACTCCATGCCCAAGACAGGTTAAGACAGTGCTGGAAAATACTGTAATGGTGGCCACACAAAATATTGACACTTTAGGCATAATTTTCATTTAGGGGTGTACTCACTTTTGTTGCTAGCGGTTTAGACATTAATGGCTGTGTGTTGAATTATTTTGAGGGCACAACAAATGTACACTGTTAAACAAGCTGTACACCCACTACTTTACATTGTAGCAAAGTGTAATTTCTTCAGTGTTTTCCCATGAAAAGATATAATAGAATATTTACAAAAATATTAACTCAGTTTTGTCCTCATGAGTTCTATTTTGTTGCTCACCGTCTACCGCATTGGACTCTCTTACACACACACACACACACACAAAGAAAGGCAGAAAAGAACAGATCTCAGCTTGTCAAGTTTTGTTTGCGTGTTACACACTGGTACTATAATCACAGATAGTTTTGTCTCAACATGGTGTGTGAGAAATGACATTTTGCGTGTGTGTAGGCTATGTGTGTGTTTGTGTGTGAGTGAGAGAATCAGTGAAGGTGGGAACTTAAGTTAAGTGTGTACATATGTGTTTGTGTGGGTGGTTGTGAATGTGTTTGTGAGAGTCAATGTGTATGTGTGTGAGAAAAAAAAAGAGTGTCCAACATGGAGTGTGGACAGTGAGCAACAAAATGTAAAACTCATGAGGACAACATAACTAGTATCAAGCCTTAACTCCGACTAGCCAATATCCGAAAAGCTAATATTGGTAAAAAAAATGTTTTCATTTCACCCAAAACTTGATTGGCTCTCCAGGCGTTTCCCTGAGGATTTGGCTGTGGATAAGTGGGTAGTAAAAAAAGCTATTGGTAAGAATAGCCTACATTCCTTCAATTTGAAATGTAATTTAGGCCTGCTTAGCTTACTTGATAGTGTTAAGATTGTAATGAAAAAGTTACTCTTGTCTAATTTTCATGATGAGATGGTTGGATTAAGTTTGACGGACCCCCTCTGAAAAAACAACAAATAAAAATGTCTGATTTTTTCTGCTTATTTCTTGGGTGCTCTACAGGCAGACATTATTAAAAATTGTCTATGATTTCATTTCAAGTAACAGGATGCTATTTACAGACAAAACAAGTTAATGTGACGTGGGTGGTAAGTCAACAAGGGATGCAAAAAGAAAACAAAACATGATTTTATTCTGAATAAATATGTCTAATGTAATCAGGAAAATATATATTTAATTCTGAAAATGGCAAAAGTTTGATAATATTTAACATTTATGTGGTGATGTAGCCTAACTGTCATGTCAGTCAACATGGAAATACTTGTGAAAAATGGTCAAAAATACTGTGATACTCTATAATACCATTTTCTTGTAGCCTACATCATGTTAATAACAAGAACCCTAGAATTATTAGCTTAGGCTTGGAAACACACTTTGGCTGTAGTTTGTGCCTTATGCATCTCATCAAATGTTGTGGACGTAAATGGCACCCGGCCGTTTCATAGAATGACCCGTTTTAGGTGCCTTGCTCAAGGGCACTTCAGCCGTTCCTAGTTGGGGTTCGAACCAGCAACCCTCTGGTTACAAGTCTGAAGCGCTAACCAGTCCACACTGCTGATAGCTGGCATCCGGGGTAGGCCTACAGCCTACTTTCCCCCTAAATTGAGTTAAATTAAAATAAAAATAATGATAAGAAATCAAATAAAATCAATTTTCGCATTTAGTAGAAATATTTGAAATGGTGCTTTAACGCTCCATCGCCAACTTTTCTGTAGACTTTTTTCAAGGCATGACATTTGAACTTGGCGCTAATAAGTAGTGACGTAGAGCCCAGTAACACATTGAATCTGGCAAGTGTGCACACTTGGCTTAGCCCTTGTCCTTTAACGTTTATCAGGTAACTAAATGCAATTAGTCGTGAAGTGTCTTGTCAGCTTTTATCATTATATACGTTAAAGTCTGAGGAAACTACACACAGTAATTAATCTAAAATACTCAGAGGAGAATGAAACGTTTAGAATTCCCTGAAAGGGTTATCTAGATGGCTAACATTAGCTAACGAGGATAGTTAGCTGAATGTTGCTAGCGTTAGTGTGTTCAAAAGAGAAGTTTAGTCTGGCTCAAAGGGAATACTCAGTTGTTTAATAATGTATGTTCAGGAGAGGTTATTTTCTAGTGTTTCTGACTCGTGTTAATCAAGTGAGCATATAAGTAATTGTCATGTAACGTTACTGTGGGTAATGGTACTAACCTCAATGCTAAGTCCTTGAGGTAGTAAAAGACAGTAAAAGATGGCGTTTGCTAACAAATTGAAATGTCGATCATTCCAACGCTTACAGCTTGTTCGGAGTCACCATAACGTTAGTTATTCTAACGTAACCTGACTCATAAAATGGAAGATCAGTCACACTGTTAAGTGAATTTGGTTTTCAGAAGTTGATTCATTTTCCTCTGAAATGTAAAAATTCAGTTCATTCTTCTGGCATCGTTGGTTAACGTCAGCGTAGGTCCTAGCAGCGATAAAGTTAAGATAATCTTAACCTTAGAAGCTAGATGCTTGCCCAACCTATGACACCTTTAGCTAAGTAAATTAACTAACAGTTTGCAGTTGCAAGAAAATTATAGCGTTGCCGTTAGACAAATGTACAGCTGAATGCAGGACTTCTGACCCACGACCTAGCATATGTGATTGAATTGAGTGGGTTTGACTGTTGAACCAGATGATAGCACCGTTACAGTATGATGCAAGGTGAAGGGAATGGCTGTGTCGAAAATTCATTTTAGTACAATTAATTGCTTTTCAGGATGACTGACATAGAGTTGGTGAAAAAAATGCTCCGGGCTGTACTGCAGTCCAATAAAAATGGAGTGTCCGTATCGAGACTGCAGTCCGACTACAGGACCCTTACTGGGGAGTTTATCCAGCATAAGCAGATGGGCTACCCAAGTTTAGTGGGATTCCTGAGGAGTATTCCTTCTGTGGTACGAATAGAGTATCGCCTTGGCGAGGTAAGAACTGGTGGAACTTTTTTTTTTTTTAAGGTCAAGCATCACGCATGAGAAGTCAGTCTATAGAGATTACTGTAGATGACTAGCATGAATAGTTGACTATTTTGACTGCATTAATTATTTTGCTTTGTAGTTTGGGAAGCATTAGTGTTGCACTCAGCCAGACTTTCACACAGGAGATATGTCAAATCCTCTTCCAAAGTTAATAGCAGCACATGTAGAGTTTCAGTCTGGTTTATCAAGTTTGCTTGTCTTGCAGGAGGTATGCTTTGCTGCTGTGTGTCAGGAGACTGCACACATTGCCCAGTTGATCGCACGACAGCGTGCCCCTAAAAAAACTGGCCGTGCCAAAATGGTCAACTGCCATATGAGAGTGAAGCCAGCATCCCCATTTATGCTCCATGGTAAGAGTGATTCTGTTCAGTCATATATTTTCATGAATAAAAAGCCTAAGTTGGGTCAAGGAAAAATCACAGGAAACATGATTTAGCCATATATTTATTGCTGATATTGTATTTCCATGCATTTAAACCAGTTCTTATAGAGTTGCTGAGATCAGCTGTTGAAATATGCCAGGGCTGTTAGCTTGCAAAAGCACTAAGCACATTCTGCTGCTTGCCCAGCAGGGCAGTCAGCTGATTTCAGGATGTTCCAGAACATTGCATTGCATTCTATTCTGTCCTCTCAGTGCACAGTGACTCTTTCACCTCAGTATGTTGGTGATTTTCACTAGACACTGTTGAGTCACCTATGCTATCCATGCCATTCATGTTTAGAACAAGTGTTTGTTTGATCTCGTTGCTTGTGTAGTGTTGTTTCATCATAAAGATGCAAAATAAAGATTAATATTTATAGAGGAGGTTGAATGTGAAACCTACAGTGTCACACTGCGCTCTGGTCTGGTGCAGTTCATTTGTAAGGAATCTGAGCTATGCCCATTTAATTAGCTGGTGATAGAATGAGGTGTCTCGTGTGGTGTGTGTGTGTGCACGCATGCTTGGCCTCTAAGCCTGGGCAGTGCCCTAGTAACCCACTTTCTGTTCATTTGTGTGAACCAAAGACAGGGTCTTGTAACTTTTTTCACAAGCGATTGTTTGAATGTGACCATGAACTACCCTCTGTGTGGCATAACTAGTTGGCATAAAGAAGGACCAACCACAGACTACTGTTTTTGCATGCTGTTTTTTGTTGTGAGATTTCATGAATTCACTGATTATGCCTTTATGTACTGTTCTGACTGCAGTTGATAAAATTTCCAATGTGCTGAAATAGCAAAGGTTTGTTTCTGGGGATGTCAATCAGAACCTGTGGTTCATGTGTATTTGAAGCTTCTCGGATAGTTCAGCATATAGCAGTGTTTCCCACAGAATTGAATTCCATTTGTGGTGGTTGGTTTGCAGAATTAACTTGAATACAACATTTTTTAACAATTAGGACAGTGTGGTTATGATGCTAACCAGATTTAAGCACAATTTAGTACAACCTGGAAAATCATTGTGTGGTGGTCAAAGTTGATATTGTGGTGGGCCGCCACAAATAAGTCAATGTATGGGAAACACTGTATAGGATGAGGGGCTACAAAGGCTTTCCACCCTCACATTGGTGTCCCCCTCTACAGCAAAGCCCAGAACCTCCCTCAGGCAACCGGGGTACATGAGTCGCCCTGGTCGCGGAGGCTTCTCGAAGCCAGGGAACTACGGCATCCAGAGGCAGATGTTCAACAGCAACCAGCCGAGCGTGACCACTTTCAGACCCACCGCATATCCGGAAAGGTACAGCCAGAGTGCACTGATGAGCTGAGAGCTAACACCCAACCTCTGCTGGCTGTCCACAGATGATGCTAGTATGAGCATGGTTGTGCGTGGTGTCTGGGTAGCATATAAGTAGTGTTCTGCAAGCTTAGCCTTTATTGGTTGTTCCCCAAATGATAGATAGATAGATAGATAGATAGATAGTTTCTTTCTTTCCTTCCTTCCAAGGGGAAATTCAAATGCTCAGGTGACTTGAGTGTGTGCAAGTGTATGTGTGGTGTTCCTCTGCTATTGTCCAGATGCATATACAAGCTCTGTATCTCGTTCTAGACCCAGACTCGCGCTGTCCTCACAGTTCCAGAGAGAGGTGTATGTGTCCAAGAACACCCATCAAAGCAGTGGTAGGTAGGGTGGGCAGCGGGCAGCATCACTGTTTTTGTGAGTTGGGATTGATTCAGTTACATGTGTATTGCCCTCTCCAACTGACATGGATAACTCCACCCTCCTCCCCCCAACTTAATCTAAATATTCTCAGTGTCAATATCTCCACCTCTTCATGGAGGGGCCCTCATTTATTTAGGGACATTTTTTCACACTATTGAATGTCAGTGGTTTCCTGTATAGGCAGTTGGCCATGTGTTAATCTGGACAAACATGCTTAGTCAGCTGTGAATTTCAATTGGGTTAAATGTCAACATGAATGTAAATAAAATAATACATTGTATGTTTGATAATTATGCATGATTATATATCTAAAGCTCATCCCCCCCCTAATTTTATTTTTAATTTTTATTTATTAATTTGTTCGTTGTCTGTCTTGTATGTCTCGTTGTCACGGGTACGCTGGCGACTACGCCGCTCCGTCCGGCATCTTTTGCGTTTGTTATTTCTTAAATGTAGTTCTATGTCTTGGTGTCACGGGTACGCTGTCGACTACGCCACTCCGTCCGCTATTGTCTTTGTTAGTCTATGTGTCAATGACGATGTCTTAGCTTATATGTGGAGCGCTTTGTGTTGCACTCTGTGCACGTTAAATGCGCTATACAAATAAAACTGACTTGACTTGACTCTGCTCCAGGTGTGTCCCCTGCAAGACCAGCTGCATTGGTCAAGGAGCTGACTGCTGCTCAGATCCCGCACCTCCAGGGGCAGATCAAGCAGCTCTTGACAAAGTACAGCAGTGGGGTGTGGCTGTCGAAGATTCCCCAACTTTACTGTGACCTTTTCAAACAGGAACTACATCCCACTGCGCTAAAGGACATGGAGAACTGGACCCACATCTGCTCTGTAAGCAGCCACACTTTACACATGACCTGGGGCCTCATGTACAAAGACTTGCGTGGATTTCATACTAAAACATTGTGTACGCGCAAACCTGAAAAGTATTCCACGCAGCTTTTCTGTATCCCAATTAACGTGAAATTAAGCGTACATGCACGAGCATTACACTCCACCCTCTCTCCTCCCTCAATCACACTCATTTTAATATGCTAACTAGAAGGACATTCGAGAGCGCAGACCTCTGCGAAGACAAAATGGCCTATCCCGCAATATTAATAACAATGAAAACTCATCTGTGGATCCATTCATACTGAAACCTGTTGCAATTTGCAAAGTTTAATAATTGAAATCATCAAATGAATAAAAAGTTTATTTCCAGCGAATGCGAGGTAGAAGTGCTTATCTGACGAAATGGCAAGAATCTTATGTCTTTATATCATCTGTAAAAAACAAAAACAGTAGTGGCAGAGCGTGGCAGTGGCTAGGCTGAGACCGTGGCAGAATTATTGGTCAGTCTGCAAGTAGGTGACAGGGTTCGCATAACTGGGTTAAATGCATTTGGACCATGACAACATAACTGCATTTATTAAAAAAGCATTAAATAAATCGTGTCCAAGTACCACGCATCGTGCACCCGAATGGAATAAACTCAGTTGATCCAGGCCACCTCGCCACAACATTACGATTTCTGGATCATATCCCTATATTTGCACACAAGTGTGACAATAATGCGAATGCTTACTCAAGGAAAGTCAAAGTAGCCATGCAATCAATCAGGGAAATATCTTTTATTCGCACTTATTAGTCAGCCTATCTATTCACATGCATGATCCTGTCCCATATGTATTTCTTTTAAAATAAAAACTATCGGAGATATGAAGGGAAAACACCCGGCAAATGTTAAGGCTTGGGCAAATGCGTGAAGCCGACCCCATTTATCACAGGTTTTGTGGAAAGCTCTTCAGAATCTGAAATGTTTGATAAGCCAGTCATCAACAATCGCGTAACCAAATATTGGGGCTGTGTAGGCTGTTTCACATTCCCTTTTAATTCTTATCCTCTAATAAGTCTACAGTTGTCATCATAGATAGGTTGTTGCATAACTTAGTAGAATTTGCGCATGTTCAAGGATTAAAGTTCTCCGTCATAGGACGGATTTCCGTCAATTTGATTTTAGAAATGTCATATTTGAGATCGATGCAGATCCGATGAGAAAATAAATAGGAGGGGGGGAGGGGACTATCACCTTTGCTTTTCCAAAGAACACGTATGGAGGACTATAACGGTCTAAAAGTTGGATTATAGTGAGATGGATTACATTAAAGACAGCTGATTAGGTTGGCCAATCCGTTTAACTTTTTTGGATATGATATTGTGAGCTCTAGGCTATGTGCGAATTCGGAGAAGAAGCGTAGGCTGTGTTCTTTCCGTGCATCAATGTAGACAATTTCTTACTATCGCGAACTCTTGTCAGGGGAGGTCATTCATTTTGGGTGTCACCTATGACTTGAACAGATAGCCTTCTATGCCACCCGATGTAGGCTACTATTATTGTTACAGTTTTTAATCAATGCAACTAACATTATGTGTAAAGCGACGCAATATAAACCGTAGCCTATGCAATTTATTATCCCGTCTGTTATGACATGTACAACAATGTTTTTTCACAATTTGCGACGGAAGGTTTTGACTGAGCGTGTTAGCATAAAAAAAAAAATATCACTGTCATCATCGCGAACTGTTGAAAGGGGGTCAGTCTGTTTGTGACGCACAGACAGCCTTGTAGCCTATTTTGCTTAGGCCTCACTTTTAACGACAGTAGGTTGTTAGTGTATGTTGACAAAAAATAACCATACAATTAAAATAGTCAACTTAAAACTTTGCTATAAAATACTATTAATTTGTAGCACAAAACCATAAACAGTAGGCCTACCAGAACCTCGCATATTAGCGTCATGATTTGTGTGCGTCTATTTGGCAAGGCCATGGCTGTCATGGGTGCGTTGTTGCTAAAGGAAGACAGGTGTCAAAAGTTAAAAAATAAATGGAGATGGGCAGTTGTTGGAAACGGGGGAGAATGGAAACATGGTGTAAAGAAGTTAAAGTGCCAGGGGTTTGCTTTTGCGCGGTTCGCTGCAAGAAAATTGTTTATGGATGCAATAGGAAAACGTTTTAGCACGCCACCAATCAGAAGACCGCCATAAGGTTAACAAGAACAAAATCTCCCCTTTAAACACTTTTGGCCTGAAGGTGTGTTAAAGCCTTTCTACAATATTGCTGCAGTAGAAAAGAACAGCAATGGCTAATCAGCAATGGTCAGGGATGGTACTAAAATATATTTTTGTTCATCAGGAAAACTCAATCTCAATCAAGAACACTCTCAATTCGCCTTATTCACCTGGCGGCCATTGGCGGCTAAAACGAGGCTACAGGGTACACAAACCATAGGATTGTTATGTTCTATGCATTCACCTGTAGGTGGCATTAATTATATAGTAAGTGTACCCTGTAGCCTCGTTTTGGTTTAAACAATGGCCGCCGTGTGAATAAGGCTAATACTCCATTTACTTTGCTGTTTGCATCTTTTTGTACATTTAAAACCAATAGGTCGCGACCGCAAAAGGGGTGCTATCTCTATAGGTAGATATGAACAACGTATGACTTATGGCCTGAAAAAAGTTCAGTCAAACGATTTTTTTTCACTTTAATCCCTGCATGTTGCATGTCCAAATTTAGAAACATAGGCCTATTTTCGAAGTGTTATCATTTTTAATAACCCACGTTTCACAATATACTGTGCAAATAAAAGCCTAGACTCGCGATCAACTAATGTTGTTGCGCTGCATTGCCTCTAAGTGTCGCCAACTGACGATACACATTGGAAATGTGCGTACGCCAGACATGAAGTTTGCGTGGAGGACCGCACATTATCGCGTTCAAGTCAGTCTTCGTACATCCGGATGTGAGCGTGAAAAATGGCGTACGCAGCATTTTTGTGCGTACGCAAGCTTTGTACATGAGGCCCCTGGACACTTCTCCACATTGGATACATGTACTTTCCATTTTGAATGTTCTGAAGCCTCTTTCTTAGACTTCACTACTGATTAGTCTTGAAGTTGGAGGAAGAGCCCTTTTAGTTTGAAACTGGCAAATAACATAAGTTAATGAGAGCTTTTTGTTTTGCAGTTTAATTTGTGTGACTTGAAATGTATCTAATGTATTCCAAAGGTTGAGAAGCCTGGAAGCAACAACATAGTGGATCGCCTTGTGTATCCCACCCTAAACATCCCCTCAAAGCCCACTCCAACGCCCACTGCTAAACCCCCTCCTTCTCAAATCAAACCCACCTCCCCCAGCCCCAAGTATTCTCTCCTGCCCACCCCTCCTCAGAGTCCGGTGGCTCTGTTCCCATCCTCCACGTGCACGTCCCCGCTGCCCTCTGGGCCGGTGGTGGTGAGCGCTGACGTGAAGCAGAAGCTACGGGAGCTGCTGGAGAAGTACAGTAACGGCCTGTGGGCTCATGCACTGCCCAAACTCTTCCAGGTAGGCCTGCATCCTAGCCTGGCCCGCCTTTACCAAAACCATAGTTGCTATATAAGTTAGCAGCTTTGTTGGTTGCAATGCAATTTCCCATTGCCAACTAACTAGGGTTGGGGCAGCTGTGGCCTACTGGTTAGCGCTTCGGACTTGTAACCGGAGGGTTGTCGGTTCGAATCCCCGATCAGTAGGCACGGCTGAAGTGCTCTTGAGCAAGGCAGCTCACTGCGCCGGGATTAGGGTGTGCTTCACCTCACTGTGTGTTCACTGTGTGCTAAGTGTGTTTCACTAATTCACGGATTGCGATAAATGCAGAGACCAAATTTCCCTCACGGGATCAAAAGAGTATATATACTTATACTTACTTATACTTATACTAAGTTGTTAACAGGTTAGCAACTATGGTTTTGGGAAATGCACCCCTGGTGTGAATTCCATACAGCTACACAAATGCCATGTTTATTATTCTTTCACTAAAGCAAAGGTAAACGGTTTGTCTAAAACCTCTGAAATAGCTAGTGCCAAGTCGGCAGATACTGTATGCCTTGCAAGCACCAACGGCAGCATTTTTGCAGTTTGTTTAGTTGTGAATCATTGTGGTTATTCCATGGCAATCGAAATTGTTGCTAAGTGCCAAATTGAGAAGATTCATGTTTTTTGGACGAAGATTTAAGTTTTTTTGAACTTAACGTTCAAACCTTCTCCTCTAGGAAGCCTATAGGACCTGCTTCCCAGTCCAGGTGCTGTCAGACCTCTCTGTCCTGAGTGACAGTTGTGTGATTGAGTACCCCATGCCTGACAATAAGAGAAAGGCCATACTCTACGCCCTGCCTCCTGTGGATGAGGGCAAGCACCAGAACTCTGGGGCCCCCCAGCGGAAGCTCTTCCATCCAGTCACCAACTCCCTGGTGCCCCCTCTCCTCCTGCCCAGAGAGGACTACCCATCAGTGCTGGTTGTGGAGGCTCTCTCTACTAACAGCCTGGTGATCAGGTAGCCCCTGCTCTCACTCATCAGTGCTGAGCCATTCTACTCATGTCCTGCTTATCCAGTGTGATTTAAAGCAACACCAAAGAACTTTCCCTCTGTCGCACGCACGCTATTTGTTTATCCAGCACCGGCTTTGCAAATAACGATGTCCACAGACAAGGTAGAATATGTTGCAAGATTTATGAAAGTACGATGTATTGCGACATCAGATGCAAGTTAAATTTGCTCATTCCATCGAACTACAGACCCGCTACCCGATCTGGCAAACTTACATAGTGCGGTTATAGCCGATAGAGGGCCGCAAAGCGAATGCAGAAGTGCCGTTCACCCTGTTACAAGTTGATGAACCACTGAATCGATTTTGGAAACATTATTTTAAGGTACAAAAAACTCTTTGGTGTTGCTTTAAGCAAGTGCTCCTTCATAAATGTCAATGAAAATAAAAGTAAAGTTTTACAGGAAGTCTGTTTCTGGTGCTGCAGGTATATCGGCGAGTCGTACTCCCAGGCCCAGGAGGCCATGGAGGACTCCATGAGGGAGTTCTACAGTGTGAAGGGCAGGAGTGTGGCGCCCCCTGTGCTCCTGGCCAACCGCCTGTATGCAGTGCGCGTGGAGGAGGAGGAGGTGCTGAGGGCCCAGGTGTGCGAGGTCGCTGCTGACAAGGTCAAGGTAAGCAAGCGTTAGACAGATTATCCTCTGCTTGCTAGCGTCCACTCTAGGAGTGTGTGGCGACCAAGTTTTTATAGTTTAATTTCCCTTGCCAGAACCTCAGAGTGCCTTCTTTTTGTTATTTATAGGCAGATTACCCTCGGAAGCAAATCTGCATTAGACACTAATTGTTCTAGATGAACAGAATGTCACTTTAACAGTAGTGGCTCTGGTGTTTTTAAATTCTAGAGAATTTCTGAATAGTATGACTCATGAATGATCCATGATATGTATTTATTATGTATTTGTAAGTGGCATCTGCCAAAGCCCATACACATATGGGTTATCCATAATAATCCATTATCCATTTTCTGATATACCCCCGTCCTCTAATATTGATATTGCTCTGCTGTAGTTTATGGCCCCAGATATTCACTCACTCAATGTTCCTGAAACCTTGATTTCAGTCATGTTGATGGTTTTTACAGAAATGTTCATGAATTCCTATTTGAATGTAACATGGTGTCGTGTCTGGGCCGGTGTTTTGCAGGTGTATTTTGTGGATCATGGCTTCAGTGAGCTGGTGGGCAGAGATAAGATTCTTCGACTCGATGAACAGTTCCTCAAGCTTCCTTTTCAGGCTTCCACCTGCCGCCTCGCAGGCAAGCTCCTCCCTACAGTCTGATGCACCTGCGACAATTAGTCGCAATCCCCTGTCCTAATGTTTTGTATTATATTAAATCTAAACAGGGAAGTCTGTTTGTGTCTAATTTAGACTTTTGGGAGTTTAGTATGTAAGTGATTAGATTGGAGCAGCCAGGCTATTCAGGTCATTTTTATTTCAACGTAGACCGCTATTTTCTGTCTTCGACAGTTGATTGTGGTAGACAAGTTTGTGATCAATTATAGTAGGTTGAGCATGTGCATTGAGATACTTAATCTTGTCCCATTTTGAAAGTCATGTTGATGGGCCTTCTCAGTATTAGTATTATGCGTATTGTGGAGTAAATGCATGACTTGTGTTTGTGTGCTTCAGGGCTCAGTGAGTTCCACACAGACGCGTCAGTGCTAAAGGTGCTTGAGTCGCAGGTCTGTGGCCACATCCTCCTGGCGGAGGTGGTGGACCGAGGAGAGGTTCCATTGGTGGTACTGTATGACACGTCACAGGAGGACGATGTCAACATCAACGCTCTCTGTCTCAAGTCTCTCCAGGACAGCGCTATGAGCCACCCTCTCCAGGTGAAACTTTCACCTGAAATCTGTCACATGGCTCCAGCCATCAATTTTATGTTACCCGTTTTTGTGATTTGAGACGTGAGCCTTTCCTGATATGTTTTCTTGTGTTTGTAGGTGAACAGCACTTACCTGAACGTCTCAGTCACAAATGTGTGCTCGGATGGAACGATATTCTGCCAGGTTCCCTGCCGGGGTCTTGCCAAACTGAAAGCACTGTTTGAGAAGATTGAGTCCTTTATCTCATCCCAGGTAATACTATGCCTTGATGAAGCAGTTGTTCAAACTTGTTTTGCCAAAATCTGAAACATTTTTTGTTGATTTCCTTTCTAAAAAAAGAACTCAAAGGCAGCAAATAAATCATATGAACATTTATTTTTTGTAAAATGCAGACAAAATGACAGTAGTCTTTGACCTGTATGTGCATGTCAGCAGAGCTATCAGCTGTGTTGGTATTTGACAAAAGGCCTCCATAATGGCAAACTAAATTATGTTCTCATTGTCATACAGGCTGCTAGCAGGCTCATAACACCTTTGGTAGACAGCACTGCTTAAAATGTGCATTTTCAAACAATGAAAGGCAGGCAGTGTTATCCAGAGTTCCTAAATGTTTAAACTTCTGTCAATATGGACATTCTATATACATTCTTAGGTAATCCACAATTCAATTGTACAGTTCACTTTACAGAAACCAATATCACCAAAGTAAGCTACAGTCAAATTCAGATTTACCAGCATGTTAAAGAGAGGTGAAAGAAAGTGCTGGCCATGAGGTCCGAATCACTGGCATCAAACCACTGTAACTTGTACTGTGGTCTGAATATGTGTCCATTCCTCGTTTGCTTTCAGACTACAGGTATTTTGACACAGGTCTCATAATTCATGTTATATGTCTTCATAATTGATGTTATTGAGTAGCTATTTTTTTACAAATATTTTTACTGTTCAATCAATTTTTGATTGTATTTGATTGTATTTCCAATCTTTCCATATAGACGCCTGTTCCAAATATAAGCAGGTTGAGTTCGGTGACTGAAGTAAATAAAGCCTGTGCTATTAATCTAGTTTCCACCTCTATTATATGATTTTTTTGTTTCCATCCTCAAAAGCTCATTTTGAAACCACTGAAGGAAATATTCCTTTGAAGCTGCACATATACGGTAGTCTATGCAAATGAAAAAATACAATACTAAAATAGTCATTATGATGGTATTGTCATTTTGGTTATCTCTCAGGAGATTCAGGATTTTCTATCACACTTTCTTTTTATGTGGTGCAGTCTGTTCTACTGCTTTCACAGTGATGTAAAAACAAAGCAAAATGTAGGCCTTGTCATCTGACGCTTGATCTTCTGTGTTTTGCAAACCAGGGGAGCTCAGAGCTGCTGGTGGCCAAGCCATTCTGTGGGAAGATTTGCCTGGCGCGCTACCAACGCAAATGGTCTCGGGTGGAGGTAGGGGGAAGAAGCCCCACACCCTTCTGCCGATACAACATTGTCTTACCTATCTATCTGCTGTTTCTATCTCTCCATCAGTCACACACAATACAACATTGTCTTACCTATCTATCTGCTGTTTCTACCTCTCCATCAGTCACACACAACACGACATTGTCTTACCTATCTATCTGCTGTTTCTACCTCTCCATCAGTCACACAATAACAATCATGTGAACATTGATGTAGATACTGGGTGTTGTTTGCCAAATGTTTTGTTTCTGTATGTTCCTGGGATGTTGCGGTGATTGGACCTCAGATCACTAACCTGCATGGCAGCCGTGTGCTCGACATCCTGTTTGTGGATATGGGCCTCCCTGCCTCGGTGGAGGTGATTGAGCTCCGAGAGATCCCGTCACCTTTCTTGCCAGACCTCATCACCATCCCATTCCAGGTCAGACTGAAGCGCGTGGACTTATCTGCTATATGCCACAACACTGGGGGCAGCCGTGGCCTACTGGTTAGCGCTTCGGACTTGTAACAGGAGGGTTGCCGGTTCGAACCCCGACCAGTAGGAAAGGCTGGAGTGCCCTTGAGCAAGGCACATAACCCCTGTTGTTGCAGGCAGCTCACTGCGCCGGGAATAGTGTGTGCTTCACCTCACTGTGTGTTCACCGTGTGCTGAGTGTGTTTCACTAATTCAAGGATTGGGATAAATGCAGAGACCAAATTTCCCTCACGGGATCAAAAGAGTATATATACTTATACTTATACTTATACTTATACTGGAGATCAGTGCCTCTCACACGCCTCCTGGTGGCCTGCTCAGGAATAGCAGAGAGGCTGCATGGAGTGCAGAGATTTGTTTTAGTTTGCTAATCCACTGTGCATGTCCAATTATCAGCCTCTGTATGTTGAATAATACCTATTATTACACTGCTTGGTTGAATTTCCCATTGTCCTACGTAATTTAGAACGACTATTAACCGTATGTTATTTGCACACCTATGAAGTAGATCCATTTTTTTTGGCCGTATCACACTTGTATATTAATTCGCCGAACTCGTTAAGTTTAAATGAACTGTCACGTTGCATCCGAGCTGTAAAATGCAGACGTTCAGAACATGGCAACATTGTAGCATATGATGGAGGTGGTTTTAAGCTAGATGGATGACAGCAGGCTAAGTAAAATAGCGATGTTTCAAAACTAAAGTTCATTAGAATCTTGGGATATGCCCGCTTGACAACGGGAGAGATAGAACTAACGACTGGCATTTGGCCGTAGCAACCATCCATTTAGAACTAGTAACGGCAGTTTGTCCTGTAAGTTGAGAAATTAGATATGTGTCGGAAGAAATTAGTTCTACAAACAAACAGCGATTAAAACGTTAAAATTGTAACAGGAAATGAACACAACGCAAGTGGCAACAGTGGAATAAGCGGGATAATGGACTCCACGGTGGTCTGTTCACAGAAATTAATGCATTTATGAGGTTTAAACAACCTCGACCGTGCATTAACTTCTGTGAACAGACCACCGTGTCGTCCATTATCCCTTACATATTATTTACTGTGAAATGAGGTAGACATTGACTGCATTAGCAGTCTATTTAGCATCTATTGTTGTCCTGGACAGGTGATGGACTCCCTAGAGGTGTTATCAGAACAATGCATGGGTGACCCGTAAGTGGGAAAGGAGGGACTCAAAGACAAGGGAATTAAATGGACTGTGTTGGCGACATCATGTAGGTTTTGTCTTCATGCTTTTCCATGCTCTATCTCTTTGAAGGCCTTTAAGTGCGGATTAGAAGAGTTGTCTGTGGGCGAGGGAGTATGGAGTCCAAACTCAATCATGTGGCTCAGAGATACTGTACTCAACATGACTGACTGCAGTATGAGGGTGAGGTCCTTGCACACAAATGCACTCGTACATGAGTGGGTGAACTCCATGTTTGCTTCCTACTCTAATGTCCATTGGTTCATGCAGAATTGGAATATGTCAACGTCAGAAGATGTAGATAGATAGATAGATAGATAGATAGATACTTTATTGATCCCCAAGGGGAATCATTTAAAGTCAGAAGAATAAGAAGTAATTTAGAAGTATACAGACATCACTCATTCCTCAATCAGTGTGCTAACCAACACAACAGACATTGTGGCGGACGCATCTCTAGCATCTGTTGTCCATTGCAGATCGCGCGGCTGGATGAGTCCAGGCTCGTGCACATCTACTTGTTCCCCTCCAACAGCTGCCAGGAGGTGGCCAGCAGCGTCAACCACCAGCTGCTGAACTCTGACCTCTGGAGCCCTGCACCTCCACCCGCCCCGCCCCGTGTCCGCTCGCTGGCTGCCGGGGACGCTCCTCTGTGCGAGTCCTCCGACAGCTCCGTCATGCCGCCCGTGCTGGACATGCCACAGGTGGGCCAGAACATAGACGTGTTTGTGTCCGTGGCCTGCCACCCGGGCCACTTTGTGGTGCAGCCGTGGGAGGAGCTGTACAAGCTGATTGTGCTGATGGGCGAGATGATTCTCTACTACAACCGTGTGCAGGACAACAAGACCCTCGTCGTGGAGAAGAACCTCATATGTGCTGCCAAGGTGGAGAACAAGTACGTTGAAACAACTTTTGTGAGCAAGTTGTAAGGTCAAGGCATTTGCATGGCTCTTAGGTTGGGTAGCTTCCTAGTTTTAGACCAAAACTCCATCATGCTTCTTCACAAGGTATGTAGCAGGCTATGCCATTTCATTGTAGCAGCTTATACATTACTTGCATCATTGTGGGAAGTACCGTATTTTCCGGACTATAATTCGCTCCGGAGTATAAGTCGCATCAGTCAAAAAATGCGTAATGAAGAGGAAAAAAAAACATATAGAAGTCTCACTGGACTATACGTTTAGAAACTGTATTTCACGAAATCCAAGACCAAGAACAGACATTTATTCTGGAAAGGCAAGTTATTCAACTACACAATAGCACACAGAACAACAGGGTGAATAGGTGTCCGGTAGGTATGTTAACGTAACGCAGTTATTCAGCTACACTATATAGCCAGCATGATGTTGGTTAGCTTGGTGACAAGGAAATTAAAATATCAGTTCCTGGTTGCACAGTTTGTTGTGATGTCTTCTTTCTGCCAGATGTGGAATATTAATGATGATTAGACGTTTGTTTGCTTACCCTCGTTTGAACTGCCGTTGTCCTTTGCTGTGTAATTTGTTAGCTAGATGTTAGCGATTAGCGACATGCTAGCGATTAGCGAAATGCTAGCGGTTGGCAGTGTTGGAACATGGGAAGTGCCTGGGAAGCTGAATAGGCTAAATTAACATAACAAGCCAGCTAGTCACAAGCCTAGAGTGCCCTCTCGCGGCTGTATATGGTAATGTTACCTTGGTTAATGCAGAGATTCATACGATGGCCCTGAGGTGCAAACCACAACCGCAAATCGAAAACCACAACCGCAAATCAAAAACCGCAACAGCAAATCGGGAATCACAATGACATTAACAAAACTGGAAATAGTCTCACAAACTCCCATACAGTAGGTGGCAGTATACACTAAAGAAAGTTGATAGCCACAGATGCACAGATTCACTTTGTGCACACCTGTAAATATAATGTGTTTGACATCTCTTGAGAGACTTGTACAAATTATACAGATGTAGTTTCGTAATGTTTTGATAAAGGAGTTGAAGATTTATCCCGACGTCTGATTTTGTTTTCCTGTCAGTCTGTTAAGTCAGTAGGCTAGCTTGTAGGCTTACTTGTTTGCTATTAGCCGCTAATGTAGCTAGTAGCTCCAATGGGGGACTTTTACCAGCCAGTTTTAAGAAAAGCAGTAGGCTTACTTTGTTTCCCCCCCCCCTAGCCTTCATGTCTTTCCCCAGATAGGCTACATACAAAACATCATTATATGTCTATATAGTTGGAGGATAAACAAGTGGCATTCTATGCAATTGGCCGATATGGATACTGGATGCTCTCTTAACCTACAGAGAAGCACATCTGTAAAGATTCTTGATTACTAAGCAATCTAACCTATCGAATCTGAGGTGACCATAGTGGTGGCTTTCTTAATCTATTTAAATATTTTTAAGTTTTTAAGACATTAATACATTTTTTATTACACTGAATCACATACTACATATATAGTTTTGTTTTCGCATGGGCTTCCTCCGTAAAAGAGACTAGCATTTAACTTCACAGCCTGCAGTTAAAATCCTTAAATTAAAAGAGGCTAAAAACCCAATAAATCTGCCACACCTTAATAGCCTAATATAAGAAACCTTGCGCTATTTCCATTCAATTAGGCAGCACTAGGCTACACCACGAACAAGCTGTGAAGTTTTTGCGTTTGTACAACTTTTATGACGGGGCATTTAGCTTTACTATCAAATGTCAACATAGCATTGTAGTGTAGGCTATGCACAATGTTACTCTAGTAGGCTATGGCTTAAAGGGCCTGTCACATTACACGCGGCATGCGTTATGAAATGCATTATAGTCAATGGCTTGGACGCGCAAGAACTGGTCTGCCGCTGCGCTCAGCAAAGCGCAGCGCAAGCGGCATTTTGCTGCTTTGCCGCTCTTGCGCGTGCCGCGGTCAAAGTCCAATCAGGTTGAACTTTGACCGCAGCGCGCTGTAAGTCGTTGGTATTTTGCGCTGAGCCCAACGGCAAGCACAACTAAAATCTTTGGGACGTTACCTCACCCAAGAGCAACCTAGCGGCGAGCGCAGCGCATACTGTGTACAATGTGATAGCCCCTTTTGTTTCACTTTTAAAACGGCAGCAAAAGTGGGATATAGTGCAACTGCTTACCCAAAAACAATATACCTCCATAACTGTGGATTTAATCGTTTATGTGGATAACTTTCAGCGGACTAAACAAATTAAAGGTAAGATTTTGTTTTCACAAAGCTAGCTGGTTCGTTAAATGGCGAAGCATATTACAGCCAAGTTTTAACGTAAACGTTTCTTCAGTTACGAGCAGGACTTTTTTTTATTTTGCATTCATTTGCATTTGCAAAAGCTACCCTAATATGCACAAGATCCCTATACAGATTTGAGGGAGCTGCAGCTGTTAGCATCAGCACTGTCATATAACACAGCGGGCACAGTGATGAAGGATCGTGTAAAATCCCTATCCCCAGAGTGTCAAACCAAGCTCTCACTGATGCATGATCACTTTTCAAATTGCTATTTTCTGACATGATGAGCACAGCTATTCCCCGGTGCTTCTATCTGTCTGAATATCATATTGAGGTCTTTAGCCTAGCATCTTAATGCTGTACTCACAGCACGGTGAATTACAACGATGACAAAATGCTGTTCATGTTTATGAGTTCATAAGCCTAGTTATTTATTGAAGGACTTACATGTCACGTTTTATATTTTATTATCATCACTCGCATTACATGTGTAGGTAATGTTACGATTAACTTACAAGCCCATCATGAGTTAAACTGGAGAGATGTTAGAAAACTTTTAAACTTTTTTATTCTCCCTGCGACACATTACTAGGTAACTCACTAGCTCAGATCAGTGAAGAATGGCTACTACAATAAGCGAGGCAGAGCTAAGCGGAACGAAATTCATCTGGCGAGAGTCAGGTTACATGACCTCTTGACTATAGAGATTTATGTGCAGGCCTTTTTAGAAAGCCAAGTAATTTTCTTGAAAATAGCAGGAAGATTGTTTCTAGATTATATCTGTTGCCAAAGTGATAAACAACTATATTCACAGATAATTCATAATTCTGTTATGTGTTGTGTATGAGTCAGGGATTTCCAAGTTTCGTGTATTCATCTAAGATGGTCTTGCCTTGTAGATTTACTATAATGCAGTTCCTTCATTTGTTGGATTCTTTGCTAAGTCTTTGCTGGTCAGAACACTCAAATGAAAAGACACTAGGTTAAGCAAGCGAGAGAGAGTGTGTGTGTGTGAGTGGTATTCCATGGAGCGTGATCCCTGCCCTGTTGAGCAGGGTTGCCTGTTTAACCCCTGGCCTCTCAAGGTGATGATACATGGGGCAACTTCTTGAGCAATGTTGCTGGGCAACCACATAACCAGTTCCATTTATTCTGATTGGATAATCATAACTTGCTTACTGATGACTAAAGTTCTCCAGAAAAGAAACTGTTGCCCAATATCAATGAGAACATGCCAGAACCACAATAATGAGGAACATTGCCCAGCAACATTGCTCAAAAAGTTGCCCCATGTATCATCAGCTTCAGAGTTGGCAGGTTAGGCGATGACCTGTGGATGTTGTCTGTCTGCAGTTGGCATCGTGTGCTGGTCAAGGGGGTGTTGACCAACGGGCTGGTGTCTCTGTATGAGCTGGACTACGGCAAGCACGAGCTGGTGAGCAGCAGTCAGCTCCGACCGCTCATCAATGAGTTCAGACAGCTGCCTTTCCAGGCTATCACTGCTGAGCTGTCAGGTAGGAACAGCACAGATGCTTCTGTGGTCATCAAGGCTTTGGACATTTTGAGAATGAATAGTTAATGGATGCTCAGTTTTATTATGTGATTTATAAAGGATAAATTCAAGACCACAATAGCAACTTGATTTATTTAACATGTTGCCAGCATGTTCCAATATATATTTAGTTGAAGAGAACTTTTAGCTTCGCCTTTCTGTTGGTCACTCTTTATTTTTATTTGTGTTTTGTCCTTATTCTTTGCTTTCCTGCCTACATGTCCTGGTGTTAGGTGTGACCCAGAGCCCGTGGTCTGAGGAGGCTGCCATGGTGTTCCGTAACCATGTGGAAAAGAGGCCGCTGGTGGCCCGGGTGGAAGCCGTGCAGGATGCTGCCTGCCCCTGGGACCGGAAGATAACCGTCTACCTCGTAGACACGTCACAGGACCATAGGGACATCTGGGTGCACAACCTCATGACAGAGTTCCTGGATGAGCTCAGCAAAGCTGCATAAATCCCTTAACCCCTGGAAGGCAGTGGCCAGGAACACTGCTGCCATGAGGGCAACATGCATTATATGCACACCATTATGTTCAGATGTTGATGTTACAATTCTGTTGGTTTGTGATTCTTTGTTTGCCTGAAGTTTGGAACAGGTCATCATTTTGCGCAAAATTAACTTCAACTTTATTATTCTTTTTCTTTGTGTGTGTGTGTGTGTGTGTGTGTTTACTAAGTGAAGGAACTTGGTTCCATAAAATATTTGATTTTGGGGTTTATATTTTTGTATCAAAACAGTAATTATTAAGTTGTGTAATAATGTGTCCTTATTTTTTAGCACTTTGTTTGCTCTCGTTTTGTCTGTATTTCACTTTCGCAATGTTGAGTTAGTGGTGAGAGATGATACCTGTTGACCATATCTGTTTTTAGTAAAATATTCCATGTTGCCCTCTTTGGTATTATTATAACATCCGTACTATCTGTATTAAATACCAAACCAACATATGCTGCAGAAATGTCATTCTTGTGTCGAGTTTTAAGGTGTAGCCTAGGTTAAATGTTAATGTTTTCTTTCTATATATACAGAAGTCTTCAGATTGGCTAGTTATCCCCAACGTAGAGTAGCCTACCGTGAGTACGTATGAGATGGTGACATCACTTGACTGACGCGAGTACGAGGGGCAGTACACTTCTTCTCAGGGCTACTTTGTCGTAGATACAACTTCTCGACTTGCCTGCCGCTGTATGGGACACTGCCAACTTGAGGGAAATCCTCTTTGTCGATAACGTTCTGACTGTGAATGTTTAGTACTTTTGCGAAGTATTCTTTCAGTAGAACGGTTTCATTTGTGTATCTAGAAAACTACTTGTTTGTTACATGAAGCGCTACATTTGTGTGACCTGCCGGCAACGAAAAGGAACCATATCTGGTCAAACTATTCAGCTGTCACTAAGCGGGACCCGCTATCTATAAATAGCCTGGAACAAGCAGCGGCGGTGGTAAGTGACTCCAATATAACCTTTGTTTCATCGGCAAACGGCGGTATATTATTTGTTTCATAGTGATTTTGGACAAATAACGTCAGCGTTAAAGTTTACGCATAGAAACCCTAAAAGTAAAATTAACTTTTTGACTGAACTTTTACAGCCTAGATCAGGTTCTTAGACAGTTTGTTGGCGTTGAATCGCACTCACTGGTCGTAACTCAGTTTTAAATGGTAGTCTCAAGTACTGGATATCCTATGCCTTCACCTGGAGTAGATATACAACATAAATTGCAGCTCAGTTTGGAAGGCATATGCATTCATAGGCCAGTGGGTCAAGTATTCTCTGCCACCTTTACTTTCTGAAATATAGGGGTTCTGACCGAGCTTGCCATTTTGAAATGTAGGCTATGCAAGTTTGAAGTGAGAACTAAATAGGAATATAGCTCAATGCTCAACAGTGGTCTTGAATGCATTCTGTAGATTTTCAATATTTCCTAAACTACTCATTTGACTAATTAATGCAGCAGTTTGGCTTAATGTATGGCATTAGGCTCTCCTTGCATTGCATGGAGGGTAGCTCCCTCCCCATAAACTCACTCACTGTCTTATCTATTTCTAAAAAAGCCAGACAAACAAACCTTAATTTCAAAATAGAAAATAAAATGTGTGTGTGTAATGGGGTGTGAGTTCAGCAGGGACATATAGAATTACCAGTAAGTAAACACTAGTCCTGCTGCCTGAAGGATGTATAAGACCTACTGTAACTTGCATTCATAATTCACATGTTGCAAGCATTAGACTTGCATAACTTCACAGCAAAGTTCCACGAACATCAAAACTTGTCTGTCAAACAGATTCAGACGTGTGATCCAAAACTGTGAGGGATCTCAGCGCTGCTCTCTGCACTCCCCAGGTCCCCCCCCCCCCCCTTACTCAAGCTGGTCTGGGCAGTCTGCTGCCGGTGTTGCGCCAGAGGGTAGTCATTGGTTTTGTGCCCCTAACTGGCTCTACACTGCTCCAAGCATGGCCCTGCAGAAACAGATGGAGAAGTACCGGGACGTGGACGAGGATGAGCTGCTGCAGAAGCTGTCTGAGGAGGAGCTGCAGAGGCTGGAGGATGAGCTGGAGGAGCTGGACCCTGATGTGAGTACTAGCAGGGCCTCGGATGGCCACCCAGCAGCTTGGAGCTCAGAGCTTTGCCCTCTTGTGCTTTCCCCCTGTGTCTCTTGCACTCTCTCACACACACTTATAGCATGCCCTGAGTGGACTGGGGGAAATTATATGCTTTGTAGTTGATGTCCATTTATTTTTTACTTGTAACATTGCTATTCTATGTATTTTCTTTAATGCAAGGTTTTCAATTTGAGTGTTCACTTTCTTGGCTTGTGTGATGTTTTAGATTAAGTTTGGCATTGCAAGTAAACTGGTCCTCTTGTCCTAGATCATTAACACCACGACACTTAACCATGGTCTTATTGTTGGCTCTTTAGCCACGAGCAGCACTGCCAAATGACAGACCATGAAGTGTGAAACAAATGCAAACTGTTTTAAAGTGGACTTGTGACTCCTCCACTGTTTGGGCTCTCATTTCTCGAAGGTTAATCTGGCAGGGATCTGCTTTCGCCAGTGCTGTGCACTGAGTGTCTGTTTTGGTTTGTGCGGGGGTGGGAAGTGACTAGGAAGTGATGAGGAGTAGAAGCCTAGTGTTAAAAGTTTTGTCAGCAGTGTACCAGCAGACCCAGCCCCCCACTTGCCTGTTTTCCATGCACACGGCACTGCTTCATGCCAGACCTTCACCCAAACTGAAACATGAACGTCACATATGTATGAATTTCTATTACTTTAAGTTAGTTGTTGTTGTTGTTTTTTATTCTATTTGTTATACAGTATTTAGTTATTTTATGCTGTGCAGTGGCCTACTGATAAGTCTTTTTTAAACTTCACATGAGGTCTGTCAGTGGACAGTGTTAATGGCATGGACTGTGTTACTGGCATGTCTTATCTGCTGTAAACCTCTGTCATATGTCTGACTTTATCTGACGGTATTCTTAGGAGCACTTATAGACTCCACTGGTGATATGGAGTTGACTGGAGACCTGTTTATTTTTAGCTTGCTTTACATCTCTCCTCTTCCATGTCTTTTGAAGTTTGTGGGGATGGGTTTTTATTTGGGGAATTACAGATATTTGACTAATGCCTCTAATCAGAGTGTTTTAAACTAACTGGATTTGATTAGATTAAAAGTGTAACTGGTAGTTTGTAACAGTTTTGGTCACTGGATTAAGCTGATCTTGTTTGTCACCAGAATGCTTTGCTGCCTGCCGGCTACAGACAAAAGGACCAGACCAAGAAAGCTCCTACTGGAAACTTCCAGAGAGATGACTTACTGGCTCACTTAGAGAAGCAGGCCAAAGAGCACCCAGACAAGGAGGACCTGGTTCCCTTTACAGGAGAAAAGAGAGGTGAGCCTACTGTACATGAAAGCAATCACACTTACTGTATGTGCATTGCAAATCCAATGCATGACCCCAACTCTCACTGGTGATGGAGAGCACCACGCTTTCATACTGGAGTGAGTCATCCTGAAACGAACGCCTGCATCCCATCTCTGAACAGTAATGTCAGATGGAAGAGCCGTCCAGCCTCCTCCTCTGCTCACCTTCACGTGTCTTACCTGCTGGCCATCCCTCCCTTGTCATGGCCAGTCGTGCTGATCTGTGTCCTCCATTGTCTCCCCCTCCTTGACCTTCCCACTGCCTGCCCTCCTCTATGTGCGCTCCATGACCTCACACTCTCCGCCCACCTGTCTGTGGTCATCTGCATAATCCACAGCTATGAGAGTGTGACTGCATGACGCTGTTTGCTGGATGCCACAGATGTCTGTCTGTAACACTAGACGGCCTTCAGTCCATTTGTCCTGCAGGGCTGGACCTCTTTGGGACTCCCCCCCCCCCCCCACCACCACCTGTGGGCCCTGCCAACTGACCAAACCCCACCCCTGCCCTCACATTGCCCACAAGCTCCACACTGGACCAGGCTGGTCTAATGGGTGGACATTGTGGGCCGTCTGGCCATTTCACACCATTTCTAGGCAATAATTGAGTGTTTCACAGTGCTAAGGAGTATGCGTTGATGCATGATAACACTGATATGTGATTGAGCAGCCCAAACACAATGTTAGACGGATCATTTTGGTTAGTCGAGACTGTGATTTGTATGCCTCTATGCTCTTGAACATTCCACTACATTATTATATTTGACTTATTTGCTCTTTTTAAACAAAAGCATCAGGATGTACTGACAGGCCTTAATTATGAAATATTATGAGTTCATTTAAATAAGAAGTTAAGTTCTGTGAATGTGCCTGAATGAAATCTGTCTATGTTGTGCATCCCTTAGGGAAAGCCTGGGTGCCTAAGAAGAAGGTGGTAGACCCCATCCTTGAGAACGTGACACTGGAACCAGAGCTGGAAGAAGCCTTAGCAAACGCCAGTGATGCTGAGCTGTGCGACATAGCTGGTAGGAAGAGTAAATCATTATAAAGAGTCCTGGTGAGCACAAGATGTAATGGCTATATATCCTGATGACCAATCTTTCCACCATGATCCCTTTTCATCCTAACTGTATGCCCCCCTGTGTGTGTATATATCTCCATGTGTTCCGTGTGTGTGTGTGGGGTGTGTATGTGTTTACCTTTTCAGTGCTCCTTTCCTTCTCATGTGCCCTTCATCCTTCCATCATCTCCACTCTTTCCATCTCCATCCTGTCCATCTCCCTCTCCGTCTCCCAGGGCGGTCACCAGGCCGCGTCTAACCCACAGAGGACCCTCCGCCCTCCCACTGCAGTAATTAACATCTCCTCTAAAGTGCATAAAGGCACATAGTGGCGTTGGTGCTTGTGGAAGGTCCTAGGATTTGGTTTTGATGAGCACAAGATGACAAGGGGTCTGCGCCTGAAATTGTAGCAATATCAATGTTTGACCTACATTTGTATTACTCTTATGTGAACATTTGACAAAAAAAAAAAGCAAAGTGTGTACTACTGAAAATGGCAGCTTGAGCAGTGTTTATAATATTATTAGTAGTCATGTTGCCATAATATAATTAAAAGTCTCCTAAAGACTAACAGTTTCTCAGTGTTTCTTATGATCCAGGGCAATCTCCAGTCTTCCTGTGCTCCTTGACAAACATTGGCAGAGCGGTAACTCTTCAATTGAAGTCTGTCTTTGGTGTTAGATATGGACACGTTACGCTTCCCTCTGACATAATGCGTATCAAATATTGCCATGCTTCTCGGCCTGCATGTTGGAGTGTGCCCTGATGTTCTCCTGGCTGCGTGTCTTGTTGGCTAACGAGTATTTGTTTCCTGACTATGACTCACTGAAAAGTGAATACACGGATACCAAAAAGGGTCAAATGGAAGAGAGGAGACTAAAAAAAGCTTTGTGTTTCAAATTGTTGGCGAGGTGGTTCTTAAACCCTCAGTGTCCAGTTGTACTGTATACTTTCAATGCCTCTCTGTGTGGCTGGCTCTTCATTGAGTCTCGAACATTTAAATGAAACTACATAGCCCCATAACTTTGGAGTTATAAATCTAACAGTTTACTCTCTGTGCTGAACACTGCCACACTGCTCCTTTGAAAATGGACTTTGTTACGGCAAGTCATGATTGAGAATGTTTACCTTCTTGCAATGTGAAGTACTACATTTGTTGCTCACTGTTTTGATGAGTTACCAGGAGAAGGAACTCGTAGTTCTGATTGCCTTCAACTTGATGTAATGCTGTTGGCATGGTTCTTTGCTTTGCATGTTGGTCTCAAAAGGCACTGTAAAAACTGCTTATCTAACCTAGTGTTATTAGTCTTACATTAAGATCAAAAGAGACACCTAGCACTTTCTCGTAAAATCATTTGACTTAGTTTAATAAGAGTTTGACTTAAGACATCTTCTCCAGAAAACAAGCATATTTGGCTGCCAGTGCGTTAAGCAACATCAAATTTGGCTGCTAGTACATTAAGACGCCTTAAAATAAGTCAAATTCCTATTAAATTAAGTCAAAATGATCTTACGAGAGAGCGTTAAGTAAGTGTATTTATACTAAAAACAATACCATCTAGATTTTTTTTAATCTTAATATAAGATTAGTAACACTTAGATTTTATTTTTTGCAGTGTTAACCAAAACCGATGAAATCCAGCCATGATTTTTGCCTGTAAAAATGTATATAGATAGGATCCCACCTCACAGTGCAACACTGGCATAGAAAGCAGAAAGACTAGAGGAACTGTTTGGTGCTATAGATATGATAACAAAAGCAGAAAGACTAGAGGAACTGTTTGTTTCTATAGATATGATAACAAAAGCAGAAAGACTAGAGGAACTGTTTGTTTCTATAGATATGATTCCAAAAGCAGAAAGACTAGAGGAACGGTTTGATGCTATAAATAGTCCTCAGGAACGTCCTTAACTCACTTTTGGGTAATTGAGGAGATTGATAGTCATACTATTTATCCCCCGGGGAGAAGAAATACTCTTTT
>NW_027468663.1:52215703-52285703 GCF_046254945.1 Alosa pseudoharengus | reverse complement strand
CTTCCCTGTCTATACGTAGCCCTGCTTGAGCTCCACCATGCTGATTACAATCATTACACTCATCAGCAAAGGTCAAATCTTCAAGTGGGTTCCCCCCCCCCAAGATTGCTCCTCATTAAACCTCAGCTGCAGTCATAGGGGTTGAGTTGGGGAGAGCCGGTCCTGAGTCCGGCCCGCTTCCCGGCAGCAGAGAGCCTGTCTGTCCTCTGAGCGTCCTCCACAGCCCCACTTTTAACAGCAGCATTAGAGATCAGAGACTCCGACATGACCATTTCAGGCAGCGTGTGTGAATCAACTTCATTGGGATATTGTGTGTACCTAACTGGTGTGTTGACAGCACTTCAGTCTTTGACTTCCTGTGTATCTGTAGGCATGTTGAAGTGATATTGCTCTGGGTGTTGATTGGTGTAAAAGGGGGAAAGGTTAGCTGTAGATTAAAGTGTGGATCTTGATGCATTTGTATAATTGCAACCATTTATATTATAACACCTGTATTGTAATTGAGACATTGGTCAGTTGTTGAGTTATTTCATTTTGTTTTATTTTGCACTAAAAAAGCAAAGGGAATTGTTTTGACACTGACAGATGGTTTATCTTTGCAACACTGTATTTATTTATCTATTTATTTCGGAACACAGATCAATGGCCAGATAGCCCCAATGAATGCTTCTCATCAGATAACTTTGGTGTGTGCATTGTAGTAGGGCTGTTCCATGCCGAGACAGTTGATGTCCAATGTGAACTGAGGGCCCTGTCTGTATATTTACACCATGTCTTCTTATTTTTACTCTCCCTCCCAGAACAGATCCGTTTTCAAAAAGAGCATCAAAAAATCAGATGGTCAATATGAATCATTCGATCGCTGAATCATTCAGTTGTTTTACAGGAAGGCAAGAGGCTCCTTGAGAGAACTAGGTCAGGCCGGAGGCCAAGTTGTGCTTTTAGGCCGCCCACGTTTCCCAGAGGACTGTGTAGCTGGGCGCCCTATATGGAGAGGGGCCGGAGCTCTGGTGCAGCTCCAGTCAAGAGCAGAAGTAGTGGAGTTCAGGGACGCCAGCATTCCCTCTGTCAAAGCCAAGAGCTCCCACTAGATGCACCAGTTTTTATCTTTGATTTTGTTGAAAAAGGAATAAAGTTTCAATTTTTGCATGTTTAAGGTGGTGAGTCTTGTGTCATGCTGAGACTTGTCTGGTAACTTCACAAGGTTTAAGCAGGCAAATGTTTTGACCTAAGGGTGACCATAACCTCACCTACAGGTTCAGAGAGTAGGCTAACTCCTGTCCTCATAAGTAAATTACTCTGGGCTGTCAGTTCTACCAATATACCATTTATTATTTTTCCCATCAGGACAGAGAGTGCATTTGAGATATAAAAACTACTGTTAACATTTACCAAAGAAAACACTTCCTCCAGTTTTAGGAAATAAAAGAAATAAGAAAATATTTGTATCTCATACAGGCTACTCATTTATGGTTGAGTTGTAGTTCTACTACTTGCTGGAGTCAAACATACTTTTAAAAAACATACTTTTAAAAAACACAAAATGCATAGGCTCAGATCCTCCGGTTTAGTGTCAGTAAACATTTTATTTTCTTTCGCAAGCCAAGCATACAGCATGATCCTTTTATTGCTCATAACATTCAAATGACCAACCAAAAGATACATTAGTTAGGAACAGTGCGTTATCTTTGTCACTTTTGGTTCATACAAAGTGTTTTGCAAAGAAACAAAGAATAATTGAATCTTTCATCCTGCATGGTGAAATCTAAGTGAAGATCCAGCTGTTTTGCCATCTTGTTCAGCATTTATTACTGATTTTCTTTTCTTTTATCAATTTCAACTATGTATTTAGACAAATGATTATGGACAAATGAACTGCGTTGAGGCTTGAAGATGTTTGAAATTGGTATTTCTGACTACGAAACTGAAGCTTAAAAAAATCTCAATTCTTGTCATATTACTTATGAGCACATTATTATAGAGTTGCACACAAAATGATGGAAATTATTGCCTTATACAACTGGTATTTTTTTACATGTTCCACAGAAAAAGTGAAGTTTAGGAGCAACGACACATATTCACAATGAAGTTTACAGTACCATGCAGGAACAGATTTCCTTTGTTCTTTTCTCAATTTACTTATGAATAAAAAATTAAATTATAGTAGAAAACGGTAGGGTTATGCTTACGCAGCATTTAGACATATTAAGAATAATGCAAAATTCCAGGGTAACATAAGAGTATGATGTTGAGACTTTCCTCAAAGATAAAATATGGCTTTTATTCTGATATTATTCTTTATTCTTTATGGATATTTTTAAAAACATAACTTAATATTGCAACCTAGAGATTATTTACAAATCTGTCAAGAGGAATGATTAAGATGGGGTACACTGTGTATGTGTGAGTGCACTTCAACTTAGGAAATAAAAGTGCCCTTTCATCTGCAGATTTAAAGTATCTAAAGCTTAATGTCACTATGGTGAAGTGCCCAAGGTAAACCTGACCGCTTAATTTCTGCTTCCACATTTTGAGCTAGCAGTTTGATTGCTCACTATTTCAGCACAGTGTGATTACTAAGAGTGTTGACTAAGCAGGAATACAGCAGACCATCAGGCTCTTCCATATTACTACTGGCTCTCAAACTAATAGGATGGCCAAACTGAACGAACAAACAGCAAAATGCCATGCTCAAAAACTTGAGTCATTGTGATGCCTCATCTTGAAGCCGACAATAGCCAGAAGTTTTGGATAGCATACGGGGACAGAGATAGGTGTGTTTTATATCTCATCACTTTTGCCACTTAAACATGGGAGTGTAGCAAACATGACATCCTACTGCCAAACTGCCGTTCCCACCTGTTCTGCAGTGGGGGGTGTGAGGGTGGAGCTGGCAGGATTGCTGATGTGGGGGTGGGGTTGAGGGACGGGACAGGTCAGGTCAGGCGCCACTGATTGGGTCTGGCTACTTCTTGAGCATGTCCTGCAGCGGACCAGGGAGGTACTTCATCACAGTGTCCATGATGCCCTCCTCCTCCTCCTCCTCATCCCCACAGCCTGCGGGCACGGCCTTCTTAGGACGGGTCAGGGAGCCCTCCGACGCCTGCTCCATGGCTGCCTCGGCCTCAGCCTCCACCACCTCACGCTTCTTAAGGCCATACTGCGCATACACACACACACACACAAACAAATTCAGGGTGATGCACAGAGAAGGAAGAGTATAAGTATATATATAGTCTTTTGATCCCGTGAGGGAAATTTGGTCTCTGCATTTTATCCCAATCCGTGAATTAGTGAAACCCAAAGAGCACATAGTGAACACACAGTGAGGTGAAGCACACACTAATCCCGGCGCAGTGAGCTGCCTGCATCAACAGCGGCGCTCGGGGAGCAGTGAGGGGTTAGGTGCCTTGCTCAAGGGCACTTCAGCCGTGCCTACTGGTCGGGGTTCGAACCAGCAACCCTCCGGTTACAAGTCCGAAGTACTAACCAGTAGGCCACGGCTGCCACAAATTCTGATTCTGTTCTGATAAAGATATCCTCTTACTGTCATATACTTAAACAACCTGTATGTGTAACCACACATTAATTGATCTTAGTGATTATCAGGCAACTCTTATCACAACATGTGATCCTTTTTTAAACAGGTATGTACAATTTCATATCACAACCATTTGTATGGCGGGTTGAGGAAATGGAGTGTTTGTCACCTTGTCTCTGATACCCTGCCGCACTTTCTCCCTCTCGGCCTCCATCTTGTTATACTTGTCCTTCCTCTCCTCCTCCTGCTGCCTCAGAGCCTCCTGTCTCTCCTCTTCCTTCTCCTTCTCAGCTTCAGGGTCTTTCTCCTCCGCCTCCCCGCCCAGCATTTTACCCACATCCTTGCCGGCCCCTTTGCACATTACAAAACAGGGAGTTGGCATATCACATCACACACTGATATACAGTTACAGTTACAAATACTATCACAATTTCCTGATTAGGTTTACATTTTCCAGAAGTTAAAGCAACACCAAAGAGTTTTTTGCACCTTAAAATAATGTTTCCAAAATTGTTTCCCTGGTTCATCAACTTGTAACAGGGTGAACGGCACTTCTGCATTCGCTGTGCGGCCCTCTATCGGCTATAACCGCACTATTTAAGTTTGCCACATCGGGTAGCGGATCTGTAGTTCGATGGAATGAGACATAAGAAACTACAAATTTTACTTGCATCTGAAGTCGCAATACATCGTACTTTCATAAAATCATGCAACATATTCTACCTTGTCTGTGGACATTGTTATTTGCAAAGCTGGTGCTGGATAAACAAATAGTGCGTTTCACAGAGGAAAAGTTATTTGGTGTTGCTTTAAGCAAAAGAGAGCAGTTTGTTGTTATTATAATATGTTTTATTGTAATTATATGCTCAGCTCACATTACTTGTACATGATGAGATTTTTTTCATATTCACATGTCCAAAAATGGTAACAATGGTAACAATGATCATTTGAAAAATGTATATAATTGTTTATTATAAAAAAAAACATTTGTATTTTGAGTTCATAGAGACAGCTGGCATAACAATCATGGTTCAGCAGATTATCAGTGTTCTGGCCTTGACCTCTCCATGTTTAAAACATCCTCAAACACTCTCTGTGCATTTGTCATCAGACATACTGCAGTAGAAATGCTTTAGCACTGTATATGAGGAGAAATAGTTTGGCAGCTCTGCACAACAGCTGGGTCTAGGGCTTCATCAGAGTTCAGATACTGCAGAATGTGTATTGGAATGTGTTTTTGTGGACAGGATTTGAGTGCGGTAGTGACTGTGTGTACGTGTACCCATGCGCACCAGAGATGTGTGTGTGTGTGTGTGGTAGTGTAACACACACAGGCAGGGAGGGGGAGGGGGATTCCACAGCACTTCCTCTGGTGCTTGAGGGATTCTCTGGTCAGCAAAAAAGCGCATTGCTGCAAAAATCTTAAGCCACTCAGAACCAGCACTCGGCAACAGCATCAATAGTGCCAGTGCTCACTCCAGTGCCACAAGTCACGTAGACTTTGTACACTCCGTCTCTATCAGAACACTCCCGTTAAAAAGCCCTGAGACAAGCCGATCCACGTTTAAGTCTGCAGTGACAGATGTGGACATGCAAACTCTCTAGCATAGGCAACATTTTTGCCACTGGAAGAATCTCAAAAGTTACTGTTTCACATACGCTCACCATTTAGATATACAAATTTGTATAAATCATTTTTGTACATTACAGTTTGTGTGCTTGTTTGATTATCTGAAAACACATGGCTACTTCCACAGCCATTTTTGTGCACATCATGCAAGACAACATTACTAATGTAGGACACTCTTTACAGATAACAAAACTCTCGTGCAAGGCTATCCTTAAACCAAACTGCTTTGTTTGTACGTCTTTTGCCAAAGACAGCACTTAATGTGCTCTTAGATAACATATTACACACTCAAAACCAAATGATCTTAAGTCAGATTGGGAGAGGCAACCCGATTGATCACATCATCCAATAGATCTTACTAAACGTTATACACATCCCATCCATCCATCAAAGCAACCCCCTGCTACCCCTCACCACTGCAGTCTCCTCTGCTTGGGCGGCACGCCAGAAATGACATCAGCTCTTTGACTTTCCATACGCTCAGCACTCCTGCGCTCAGCAGTCAACGCTGGGACGGCCATTAGCTTTATTACTGCGCGCCGTAAATACAGGCTTCTTTCTTCAAAATACACAGTTAACGTGATCTGTGTACTAAGAGAGTGGGGTTTCAAGTCAAGGAGACAGGCTACTTTACGCAGCTCTGTTGCACTCAGGTCGCGGGATATAATAAAAAGCCGTTTTATCAGTCTGCAGTGGGTTCAGAGAAAAATCATGATGCCATTTCCAACATTCTGTTTTTACCTGGTAGCCTAGTTCAAATGCTGAACAGTCTGTTGGGCCTTCTTCATAGGCTGCATCTCAATTGACGGCTCACATCAGCAGTAAACTTTTTTGAAACTAGGCTATTTCTAAATGAGACGGTAGGATATATACCTATTCTATGGGGTTGGGGGTTGGTCCATCATTTCTGAAAACATTTCATGAGTAGGCTCAAAATATAGGCTCCTTCAAAAAGTATTGTAAACCACTTACCTCCTAACGCAGCTTTCATTACAAAATTCATTGTGGTAGATTTAAATCCCCCTTTCACAGAACGGAGGACTTCTCATTCGGGGTGACTTGACCAAGTCACGTTGTTACCAGACCTGTAGATTTGAACGGAAACAGTTGAGGAGTAAAAGGACTTTTGTAGGGCCAACTTTGTTGTGAAATACACATATGTAGGCCCTAGGCTATTTGCGTTATTAGCTAGAAGTACATAAGGACCAAAACGTCAGCTAAACAATTATTCCTAGTTGCTCAGTTGCCATGCATAGTTGCCCAGATCAGCCATTAACTCAAAACGTTACAGCAATTATTATGAGCATACAAGAAGCATCTTCACATGAGAGTGTATGCAGTTCTATAAATCTTATCTCCCTTCGTCCCATCCCCTGCGCACACGCACCAAATAAGCATAGGCTGCTGTAGATTATGTAGGCAACGACAGGGTTAACCGTGATTCCCCTAACACCTGGAATGAGCGAGGACATCGTTGCCTCTAACAGATTATCCTATTGTAAAGACGTTTTTCCAGCTCCTACAAATGGTCGATTTCATGTTCCAAGCAATATACTTATATAGCCTTTAAAACTTTATATTCTGAAACTAAATTGAATCACTGTAGTCAAAGCAGTGTTTCGAATCATGCCATCTCACTGATATGACTCAAGTAGGCTAAATGAAGACGGGTTTGTATTCCATAGTTAATCATTTCGTTGAGCGTTACCTCAACTGAACCCCGACGCAATTGTGAAAAGGCTATCCCTACCGGCAGAACCAATTTCAGCACCAAATTACCGGTCAGCTCCCTATTCGCAATCCCAACGATTAGCCGACAAAAACTGGTCTCTTCTATGAAGCTCCAGTGAAATTACCTGTCCGTATGAACCGAGAAAGCTTTATCCTCTGGTGTAATTTTCGAGCAACCTTCGCAAAGTGGGTAGTGATGTTTATTTTTTCGCTGTGATAACCATCCCGTTTCCAACGAATAACTATGCCTCTTCCTGCTTGTAGAGTGCAGGGAGTGTTGGAGAGATGAACTGCAGTCACTGATGGCGATGTTCACTGTGCGCATCACATGGACTTCTTTGCTTTTTCAAACGTCCCAGATCCTGGTGGGGAAATGCGTAGAATTGATCGCCTGAGTGTACAATGTCCATACAATTTCCCCTCAGTTCTCAATTTGTAGATCAATAGTTCAAACGGTAACTTTGTCCTGTCAGATTATCGGCACTATTCTGACCAACACATGCTCTGACACCGAGGGACCGGTGTACGTTCACTCTGCTGTCTGGTGTGACTGACTGCAAGCTGGTTTGCGCAGCGCTCTGGAACAGCTGAGTCAGCGTCAGTGGAGTGCGAGGTGGCTTCAGCACTCGTCAAGGGAAATTCAGGGTTTTTCAGATGTAGCTTTTTCGACTAGTAAGACTGCGTAGACTACGTCTCATGACCCATTTATTTCCGATCTGATGGTGCCAAAGGGGAATACAACTGTTACCATGCCAACGTTCCCACTACACAGTATCCTACCCACTTAGGACACGAGTGCTGCAAGATTTGTTCAGTCTCGCCTGATAAGTTGAATTGGTTTTGGTTGAGAAGGGGAGGGGTTAGGAGTAAATATTACAAAGTCGGGTCACGCAGTGTGCGTGCAATGCAGCATTTGAAAAACAAAGTGAAGAACAGAATTATGAAATATGCCTTGCTGACTGTAATATATTATGAAGTTGTGTCTAGAATCCACACAAGCAAGATAGCATAGGGAAGGCACAAATAATGTTGAGGTGTTTGTGTAGACCTATTTGTTTGTGATGCCTGCATGTGTTTTAACAGCCTAATTCCTATTTCTTTACAGCCTACAGCAGTTATCAAATGATTCTTGATAACTTTAGGCCTAGGATTAGCAGATATATGAATATGGCGTGCTGCTTCTCTGAAATACTTAATTAAACTTCACACCAGATTCAGAACATGACGTTTCGAGCCACACAACTTGAATGGATCTAGGCTACTCAGTGAATGGATACAGTTTCCTTTGTTCAATATCAGCTGTGAGGCCTGCATGCCATGCAGCCTACTTTTGTCAGCTTTTTCCCCATCTGTGTTCAGTGATTCTACTCAACATGTCATAGTTCACAGGTTAATATCCCAAATACCCATAGATGGCACATTCTGTCTGTGATTTCAGTTCCCATTATGTCTGCCATGATGTGTGTGTTGTTTCTCCCTATGAGTCCCATTGGGAAGAGTAGCAACATATTACTTCAGCGATAAGACTGGTAGCCTACTGGTCATCGTCTGACATTGACAGACTTGACACTGCCTGTCCATCAACTCTCTCCTCTTCTCAAGGGATCCAAATCTACTGCAATGCGGAAAGGTTCACCCTCGAGAGAGAGAGAGTGGCCTTGCAGCTATTGTAATGCTAAAAGCCTACCTGATGCTGCGGGGCTCCACTCAACCCTAAGTAATCAAAGTGGATAAAAGGCGGTTGGCGGCTCCGTGGCTGCCAGGCGGCTCCTACTGAAGCCTGAGATGGATCTCCGTTCCAGGAGACATGTCTGCACTGAGCCGCAGAGCTTCAGCAAACAGGGTCAGGCCTGAGGGACCCTGCTCCACTAGTCAAATGAAAATGTGCACATCAGTTACAGTCAAGACTTAATGACCCTTGAAGAGGAAATGAAACTCAAAGTCAGAGCAAATTATTCTGTAATGGGGTCAGTTATTAATGAGGAATTGTAACGAGACAGAGAGAATGGATTGGCTGGCAAATGAGAAGGCACAGACTGAAAGTGCCTCTACCTGCACATGTATATGTACTGATCTGGGGAATCAGAGATGGTGAGGTGTAGAACAGATGACCAATTCATCTCTAGTACTACATGACCAGGGTTTTATTTGCACTTCAACACTATCAGAGAGAAAGTATACTTAAGTAGATGTATTCCAATGATATGGGGCTTAAAGATTGACATGGCAAAAAAGTAACTGAGTTAATAATATTTATGCTCATTAATCACTTTCTCAGTGCCTTTAAAGAAAGTTCTTTGTATCAGATTCCATCCAATATGAGAAGGATTGCATGCTGCACAGCTCAGCATTATGGCCTATTTGATGATGCCAGTGTAAGGACAGATTGTGCCAGTGTGCTGTAGACTGGGCCAGTACACAAAGGCTGGACTCAGCCCAACTGATTCCATCCACTCCACCCCAGCTACCGCCCAGCAACTGAACCCTATAACCTCTCCCCTGCCCATCCACAGCACCCATTTGTCACCCTGCCCACGGTGAGACTTTTTGGCAGCTTATTCGAGGTGCTCTCTCTCTCTCTCTTTCTGTCTCTCTCTCTCTCTGCTGATGTCGGTGCATTTGGCCTCTACCTCGTGACATCCACCAAAGCCTTTTAAAATGCTGCAGGACATGACTCTGCCTGTCCTTCACCCCAGATGTCCCTGCACATCTGTTGACAGTCTCTCTCTAGGTTTCTTCCCCTTTAGCTTCAGAAGAGCCTGGCCTACTTGCTTTCTCCATCTTCATCTATCAGCATCTGGCCTTTCACTTTCCCTATTGCCCTGTCATCCTCTCTGTGTCTTTATAGATTATTACTGGGTCTCTGGCGTTCTGCCTCAACACCCACTTCCCATTAGTTTACGCTTTGCATCAATACCATGCTGCTGGGATGTGCATATTGCACTAAAATGTTCATACAATACTCTCTCTCACTCTCTCTCTCTCTGTTTGTCTGTCTATTACATTTTGTGTATTTTTTATCTTTGAAGAGAAGAAGCAGTTGTCGGTTCAGTTCTTTTGAAATCTCTGGAGTTCTGCTTCGCGTTGACAGAAAAGTCACCTGCCTTCTCTGCCAGTTCACCTGAATCAGTCACAATTCTGTAAGGCGAATTACAATGACACATACTTGTCATAAGTCTTGAGGTTCGTTGAAATCATCGGGCACATCATTAATCTCTGCTTCATGATGGATGATTGGAACAAATGGATGATTTTTATCTATTTAGGCTATATGTTTGTGTCTGGGGGAGATTTAGCCTACATTTTATCACTACCTCTGCAGTTTCTTTTGCATTGAACAATAACACTTTCATCATGATCATCATCATCATCAACATCAGCGTTTCCCTATTGGCCAGGACCCAGGTCACTCCAACAGCTACCCAATCATTACTGAATGAGATGAGTTCTAGTTTCTGTTTATCAACAGAAAGATATAAGGTAACAACGTTTGTTGTTAATAAATTAGAGAGAGAGAGAGAGAGAGAGGGAGAGAGAGAGAGAGAAAGAGAGAGAGAGAGAGAGAGCGGGCATCACAATCCATTACAAAGTTGCTGATGTCAGCAGATAGCAGGGTGTGGGCAGCAGGGCTATTACTCTATAGTGATCTACCACCAGTCGTTATATCATGAGTTGTGTTCATGATGAACATTTAAAATTACACACAGAAGCTTTAGATCAAGCTTTCACAAAGGGTAAGCTGTGAACTGAAAGATCACAAATGTTGAGATACAGTGTCTGAATTTTACCCATGGTAAGGATGATCAAGCCACTCACCCAAATGTTGTTAATCCTCTACTATCAATTTATTTACTGTCTTTAAAGCACAAAGCATCTTAATTCATTATCTCTATCATGACGTTGTATAGGTGCACTGCATGTCAGATGGATAGATCACAGAAAAGACATGGCAGTATGTTATATACATAGCCTAGGCTATATTATGAAAACATTATATTATGAAGCCTACGCCCATCCTCTCTCTCTTGAGCACCTTATTGAGAAAGAAATGGCTAAACATTTCACATCGGATAGACAGATAGGTACGTTCCTTTACTTCAACTGCGGGGTTGGAGGTGTGCCGACAAACTCTCCAAGCGTTTCACGTTTCGCTGCGTCACTGACAGCAACGCAGCAACACGCACTCTCCCCACCACTGTCTCTCTCAGAAGCGTCCACCGCATTTCCCCAAGCCGAGCACCGGCAGACGACGTGCACTTATGCAACCCAGCTCGCGCTCTTAGGAATGGCTCCGCAATGCAGCATACTGCACTGCTGCAACTGCATTTGGCACGAGCTGTGTTTTTTTCAGCAAACGAGACAGCTCAATGCGGAAAGAAGTCTTGCACCGAGCTGAGCAGTGTGTTTAGGTCACTCTGGCATGCATTTTGAACTTGTCTGATATTCACTGTTGTGACTGCAGCTGATAAATTTATCTATCACGATTTTGAACATATTAGTAGCTTAGGTTATTACTGACATACATATTAGTAGGCCTAATAAGACATAATAGTATAAAACATTTACACATCCCAATATATATATATATATATATATATATATATATTCTGTAGGCTAGCTATGCTACGGGTGCTTTAGGATGACAGACACAAACTTAATATTAAAAGGAACCGTCGTCGTGCAGAGGGTATCTTGGTTGCCTTTTCTCGCCTCCAGTTTAACCTCCAATCCATTCGGTGGCACTAGGCTACTAATTTTATGAGAAGATGCTGACGTTTGTCGAGCATCAAATCCCAGTTGCCCAACACCTTTGTGCTCTAGAGTCAGACATCTCTGGTTACGAGTCGGCGTTAGATGCAGATTATGAACGTTACAACTTGGATTTGACCACGATACCTGATAACCGCGGATGGGGATGACTCTGTATTTCTGTCTCATAGTTATAGTGACTGTGCTCTGCACTTCTGAAAGCGATGCTGTCCATCAGCTTGGTGGTGGTGGAGGTAGGTATATTCTCTTAAGAACTAACACTCACACGTCAGACATAGACAGCAAACTGCCCAAAGTAAATGTTCTACGAGGGTGACCTTGTTGATAGCCTACGTGTCATAAAAAATATGCGATGTTTTTAAGAATATGCAAGCCACAATCCGGACTGGCAGCATTCGCGGGACTCTCACACCACAAATGCCACGGATGTAACTTACGATCTCTTCTCGTGTGCTGTGACTGTCATCTTCGTTGGGAGCAACCTCGTTCCGGTTAAGAGAATTGGGAGTGGAGATGGTAGGTCATATCATTATTTTGGGTTTGAACGGCTAGGTTTTGAATAACCCCAAGTAGAGCACATGGATAACTTTTTTTGCTTTTTTTGCAACATTTGCTTGATTTCAGTCAATGCCACTGGAATGCCAATAGTGACAACAGGCAGTCTGAGCCTGGGACTCCTCTTGTGGGCCTCCTTCAACATGCTTATAGGCTGGGCCAGCACTAGGTGTGTCTGTGTGTACCAGCCCATCTGCCCACTCAGATACTGTCTTGCCCACTGCCTGGCTGTCCGTCTGTAAAGGTAAACCGTTGTCTCTCCAACCCCCCCCCCCCCACACACACACACACACACACACACACACTGAGGATAAGGCCCTGAAAGAGATTGGAGGAAATGTTGCATATGAGGGGCTTTATGCTTTCATTCTGGCTAAATGTCAGACATTGTTGTCCTCATCAAAGAGGCCCTGTATCAAAAATGTGTTTAACAGGACTGCTGATCAAAATGCAGTGATGTCAATGACCTGTTCTGTCAGATTAGTAAATGTAGCCTGCTCTTTTTGTTCCATGAAAGGCTGCTAAAACACTGAAGACATTTTGCCAGTGTCAATGGAGCCGGGAGCTTCCTTCAGCAGGCTAGGCTCTATTCCTGATTAGTAACATAGATTCTCCCAATAGCAAAATTAGATGTAGATGTGTTAAGGAACAGCAGGCTTTTCATGTCATGATATATCTGGATTCTTCAGTCTAGCATAATTGGAGTGGTGTATGTTTCCCCAATTACAAGAGGGAATATAAAATATCTTAAATATACTGAATGCAATATTTATTAAATTTGTAAATTGTTTCCTCAGTTAAATTATATGTGGAATGGTTGTTCTATTTTTCCACATTATGACACAAATAATTACTGCTTCGGTAAAGTTATAGATGACCAACTTTTTTTTTTCAAATGAGGGAAACCCCAATGGTGAATTAATATGTTATGCTCTTTGTATGTTCTTTTCAAGAAAAACAAAAGGTTCCACTGAACTGATGTGTAGATTCCAATTTCACAAAAATGTTTTCTCCAATGTAGTAATTATGTTCTCCAATAAAGTAATTATGTTTTAAATGTTTGTGTGTGCTTATGTCCTCATGGTAAATCAGATACACCTCAGTCACTTGTCGGGTGAGGTTGGATTACAAGCAGAAAATATTTTTAAATTACAGATCAGTTAAATTATATGTGGAATTGTTGTTCTATTTTTCCACATTATGACACAAATAATTACTGCTTCGTTGGATTACAAGCAGAAAATATTTTTAAATTACAGATCAACATTTTCTACCATTCTTCCATGATTAAGTAAAACAAATAAAAAAAAACAAAGATTAAGTAAAAAATAAACAACAAACTTGGCATTGGGTGTCACTGCAATGTCATGTTTCACTATTTACCGGTAACTTAAAATGAGTGGCTGGGTGTTTTTGTTTGTGTGTGTGCATGTGTTTGGTGTTATTTTGCAGTATGTTCCTGGGAATAGACTGTAGGAAAATCAAAGATGATCAGTCGCCTATGGCTGCGGATGGCTTCTGGGATGTGTTGCCATGGATATTGGCTCTCTGTGGCAGAGAGTGCAAGTCTTGTGGGTGTGCTTCCCCCCCCCAGAGCACTGGGGCGTGATCAATCTGGAGCCTGCCGAAACGGGAGGGAGCTGGAGTTCCCAGAGGAGAAACGCCTTTAAGGAGGATAAGCCAACCACTAATGGAACAATTGAAGATTCATGTGTTGTGCAGTTCTCTTTGAATTGTGTCAACATTTTCCAGGTGTTGATATATCTTGTTGTTCCAGGTCTTCAGAAGTTTTCTGGCGAACCATGGGAACAATGTTGCTTTCCCTTTCTCATTAGTCACCTCTGATCATGTCATTGTGTGTGTCATTCTTTTATTTAAGGTGATTAAATCTGTCCTTTTTCAGATGTCTTTCTCTGTCCAGCACTGTTGATCAAAGGTAAATGAGTAGACTACTTTATTTGCACTCAATTGTCTCATTTCAATTTCTCTCAGTACTTCTGGCCTTTTGTTTGAGCCACCTAATCAGTAAAAAGTGTCATTGCTAGTTCTGCCCACTGTAATTATAAGGAGAACAGCTGCTGTAGCAGAATGAGTTCTTTGATAGCTATTGTGTCAGGATTAATAAGCTTAAAAAATAAAGAGAGAAACAAAACCGTTTTTTTTTCTGTAGGCCTATTATATGTATTATCCGGACTCAATATAGCACATTGGGCAGCCAATTGTTTTGCAGTTATATCTGTCCCTAATGAAATAATCTGTCCCTAAATATATGCTGTTTTAATGGGTTTGATGAGATAGTATCTAACCATTAGTTTTTTGAGGCCAAGGGACCACTGTGGGAATATGTTTTAAGTTGTGGGTTGTGATAAATTGATAGAAGGAAGGGCACTTTTTAGGAGGTAGGTTGTAACTGTTTACACACGTTTTCAAAACTCTATCAAAACGTCACACACAAAATCCACAATTGCTCACACAAAATGCAAAATGCCTCAAATCTCTGCAAAATGACACACAGCATTCAAAATGTCGTAAACACATTTTTAAAGAAAACATTTGCCTCACATTATAAACACTTTTGTCATAATATGACATTTTGGATACATCATGTACACTGCTCAAAACCCTAAAGCTCTTCTGTCTTCAATAGGCTTTATATGTGTACAAGAGTGAATGTTATGGTATCTACAAAGAGAAGTTGAAATACACAGTAAAAATACAAGCAATATTGAAACCAAAAATAGTGATTTTTCCCAAATAATTTGCTGTTGCGAATACAGTATTTTACAGCCAACAAGAAAAAAGCGAAGCAAAATACAATGACCACCAGATGTACATGGAGTTTTGAAAACACAAATTTTGCCTAAGACGGAAATGACTGACTACTATCAAATTATCAAATTGCTTTGCTTTTTCCAAAGAAGTGTGTACTGTATGTGTGTGTCTGTGTGTGTGTGTGTGTGTGTGTGTGGGGGGGGGGGGGGGGGGGGTACAGTATGTATTCATAGGCCTATAGACCCTTTCAACTGCAGAAACAAACAATCCTAAGCGTTCCTAAGGCATTTCTGGAGGCACAGAAAAATGTATTGAGCTAATGGTAACATGGGGACAAACAAAGATAGAGTAAAAAGACAAGTTTTACATAAAGTCAACTTTTTGTAGAACATTACTGTAAGCTTAAGTCCGATTACTGTAATTTTCCTTTCAAAGTATCTGCAATGGTTCTGAATATTTCAACCGGAAATCCTCTAGGAGCAGATTGAAAGGGTCTATACCTATAGAGAGTATATCTATTCATAAGCCTATACTAAGGCAATGATTGGATGGTGTTCAGTAAATTAATGAGTGTTTACACATGTAAAGAGAGAGAGTGAAGCACTGGTGATTTAGTGTGGTATTTTGATGGGTTGTGTTTGAAAAACAAAATCAAGTTACTTCCAGTTAGATTTTTGTGTGTTAGGTAGAAAATTGTGTGTGGTGTTTTGCAAAATGTGTTTTAGTAAATTGAAAACTGAGTTTGATTTGCGCCACCTAGTTGAAAATGAAAAAGCAAAAACGAGGCATTGTAATTGCAGATATCTTTGGCTGACATGTTCAAAACTGCACGGAATTTGAAGTGTATCATTATGACTCCCTCTGAATGCATGGCAAGTTTCATGGAATTCCGTTCATGGGACCATACAATAAATTAATATATGTGTACATTTAGTGACTACACTACGCACTCATGAATACACGCAAACACACACATCAAGATTCATGCACACACACACACACACACACACACACACATACATAAACGCACACACACACTCACGAAACAAACTAAAATACACACACAGAGAAGCACACATACACAAAAGCAAACACACACATACACTCATTTACATACACAAAAGGTGCAAGAGTAGGGGATGGAGTTAGGATGGAGTAGGAGATGGAGACAAATTGACAAGTGATTTATTTTTGAATAATATGCAGGACTGATTACTGGTCATAATTTGCTCCGCTTTGCGGTGCATCTATATCAATTTATCTGGCCATAGTGCCAATTCAGACCTATTAGCCTACCAGATCAGGGGACACCAAAGACATTGTGATGTTCCCACAGTGATCAGTCAACTAATTTGGGTTCAGAGGCAATTGTTCTTAGGTGAAGTATGAAAGCTTAGTAGGCTACTTAGCAAAGGGTAGGCCTATAGAAAGTGAAGCCTGGAATAAATGTTTGTCGATAAGTGCACAATGAATGCGAGCCCAGAAGAGGGCGCCCCTGATTCAATGTGTGGAGGCAGAGTCTCCGCTAACGCACGTCTATCATATGACCACGACATATCAAGCAATGGACGCCCTAAGGCCAGCGAGTTTAGCCAGCATGCTGCGGAATCACAGGAACCAGAAGACAAGCTGCCTCTGAGTTTGTGTTTTAGTGTGTTTTGGGGCATCATGGCTCCAACGCTCCTGCAGAAACTCTTCAGTAAAAAAGTCGGTAGGCCTACGTGCACTGATAGCGCCGGTGGACAGGAGCAACGGTAAGAGGTTTTTCAGAATTATTACTGTAGGCATAACGCCGCTGGTGTAACTGTTACCGTGGTGATGGATGATGTCAGACTACAGGAGATGTCGCCGGGATGTGACTGCACATCGTGGAGCGTAACATAGCCTACTCAGGTGTTAGGCTGCACCTCTGATTGCGTGTCAAATAACCTACCCAACTCAAAGCTTTTCTATGACGAACTGTTCTGCCGTGCACACAGCTGGTCGCCAGAAGAAGGATCATTGTGGAGCACAATTCGATAGCCTACTCTAAATTGCCAGAAGAAGATATTATTTTGCCATGTTTGGCTACAAATAGCCTACGACACTGACAATGTGTGGGTCGGACCAGATCACATGCGTATTAGCCGGTTTGTCATTGGCCATCATCAGTTCGAACCGGTGAAGCACCCGATTTGTTTCCCCATACAATTCATGTTTCCCCTCTAGGTCTTTACACGGAAGCTCTAGTCGGTTACCGTAGCTGAAAACACGGAAAACGCAATACAGCACTGTGAATACGCACGATAACCTAGCAACAACGCAAGAACTTCAAAACAGTGGCGTAAAGGAAACAGGAATTCCGGGGGAACCAAATCGGGTGCTTCACCGGATTACGGACTGGGTGACTACCTATGGTGACTACGCGAGCAATAGCCCAGCTAGTCTAGTCAGTCTCGTGGATGAGTGGTCTGGATCTGTTGAATATTGCACGTTCAAGCGAAACGAGTGCGCGTCTGCACGTTCTCCTCTCGAAGCAATTATTTTACTGCCGAGCCATTACGTAACAGCCGTATTATTCAACACACCACATTGTCGGACAGTTGAGAATAGTCAACTGGTCAACAGTAGTTTAACAGTAAATTATTTTGGCTTAGTTATTTCAGATAGATAACGTTGTTTTAGCCTACTTCGTACAGCCTAGATGATTGCGCTCTGTGTTTTGCTAAAAGAGTGAATATATGATAGTGAAAGTGGTCGCATTCTGACCACATTGTCATCTAAAGGTATTTACTGAAATGTAAGTGTCAGTAAACGTGCCAGGCTAGCAGATGTCAAACTCCTCCCCGTCACCGCTAAAACAATTACATATATCACAGGGATCAATCAACTTGGGCACGTTGCCCACTACAGTAGCATAGACTACCCAACACAATCGTATCACCTTCCGTCATGCCTTGGTAGCCTAATGATTCACAAGGTCTAGGCTACAGTAGTGCAGTGAGCTTGAGAGGTAAATCCTTCAGAAGTCCCTTATTTTCATGTTCAATGGACCCAGTAGGCTACATTGGACTCAGTATCTATGGCATTTCGGTATTGAAATAAGAATGTTACATTACTGAATTATTGCGTGTGTCAGAGCTGTTGCGAGTGGTATGCTGAGGTGAGCAACTTTGGCTACTGAGAGTGTCCTATGACGGACAGATCACATGATTGTGTGTGTGTGTGTGTGTTGGGAGGACTGAAAGAGAGGGTGTGTGATAGTCATGTGAGTTTGTGTGATGTGAGACCAGCCGTCACTGTCATCAGGTCAAATACCCGCCCTCCTGCATGCGCCCCCCCCCCCCCCCCTCGTCCAGACAAGCTGTAGAAAAGTCTGTGTCTTTGGAACTAGAGACATTTATGTGTGCAGTGTGTTGAATACATTTGCTGGCATGTCGTGGACAGTTAAGTCAGTCTATTGACAATGAAGATCAAATATAGCAGGAGATGTGGCACAATGTGTGGTCACTATCCGGCGGAGTTGTCACCCAGCAGGTACAGAATTTGTGTGTGTGTGTGTGTGTGTGTGTGTGTGTTTATAGAAGTCTAAATGTCTGTTTAGTGCTTATGCTAACTTCTGGAGTGGATGAGAGGAGAGTAGGTAGGATAACAGTAGTCAGTATCATGTGCTAATCCTGTTAGCCTGATCCTCTCCACTCCTCTCCTGTGCTGTTTGTTGGGAATTGTGTGTGGCAATTATGTGTTTTTGCCTTGCCAGGTTAGCAGTCAGTGCCACAGCAGTTGTGGTGTTTCGACCTCTTTTGAGCACCTTTGTACAGAGCAGCTCATAAATGGACTGACACACACTGATTGTCAGCCCACTGCATCCAAATGGAAGTGTATTTTAGAGACCCATCATTAGGGAGGCACTTATTTACTTGCCATTAAAGCCTCAGAAGCTATGGGCAAGTCCTCAACCCTAAGGCTGAGTGAGTGAGTGAGTGAGTGAGTGAGTGAGTGAGTGAGTGAGTGAGTGAGTGAGTGAGTGAGTCATGCAAAAAGTCATGCGTTTTGGAAGCTCACTCAGAGCAGAGCTAATAAAAAATACTCCCTAATTGATGCAGGCTTCTTCGTTGCCAAAGTATGATCATGTGACAGTCTCTTTCTTTTCTTTCTCTCTCTCTCTATCTCTTTCTCTACACACACACACACACACACACACACACACACACACACACACACACACTGATTAGAGGGAGAGTGTCTGGAGGATGCTGGACTGTATTGTCTACAGATTTCACATAAGCCTAACTGTTGTGTGAGTGCTTGGGTGTGTGTCTGTGTCTTGTGTGCACTTTTTGTCTGTTAGTGTCAACTCTGGACATGTGTGTATGAGAGTGTGTAGTGGCAGTACCAGTCCAAGCAAGCTCTTACAATAGCTCTCTCTCTCTCTCTCTCTCTCTCTCTCTCTCTCTCTCTCTCTCTCTCTCTCTCTCTCTCTCTCTCTCTTACACTCACACTCTCTCTCTCTCTTACACTCACACACTCTCTTTCTCTCTCTCTCTTACACTCACACTCTCTCTCTCTCTCTCTTATACTCACACACTCTCTCTCTCTCTCTCTCTCTCTTACACTCACTCACTCACACTCTCTCTCTCTCTTTCTCTATCTTTCTCTTACACTCACTCACACTCTCTCTCTCTTTCTCTCTCTCTTACACTCTCTCTCTCTCTTTCTCTCTCTCACACACACACACACACACACACATATACACACGTCACACACAGTACCAGTGTGAGAGGATAAAGAGGGCCTGTGCGGTGGGGCTTTGTACTTGTGTGTGTGTGTGTGTGTGTGTGTGTGTGTGTGTGTGTGTGTGTGTGTGTGTGTGTGTGTGTGTGTGTGTGTGTGTGTGTGTGTGTGTGTGTGTGTGTGTGTGTGTGTGTGTGTGTGTGTGTGTGTTTGAGAGTGTGTGTGTGTGTTTGAGAGAGAGAGAGAGAGAGAGAGAGAGAGTGTGTGAGAGAGAAAGAGGGAGACAGAGAGAGAGAGAGAAAGAAGGAAGGAAGGAGAGAGAGAGAGAGTGAGTAAGTGAGTGTAAGAGAGAGAGAGAGAAGGAAAGAGGGAGGGAGAGAGAGGGAGAGCAGTATAAAGAGAGACTGTGCATAGCAACATGTATTGTTTTGCAGCTGGGGCAGAGAGTGCAGGAAGGAGCATTGGACTATTCCACACTCCAAACACCACACACACACACACACTCACACACACACTCTGACCAAACACACACACTTTCTGGGTCTCATGAAATACACACACAGATGCTGGTACCTTGAACGATTCATACACACTCACACTCACAGTCGCCTGGCTGGAGATGCGGATTGCATGGAAAGGGGCGAGGGAGGGACGTTTGGGTCAAGCAGCGAGTCCTTGGAGCCAACAGGACGTTTGAGGGTGTCGGGGAGTGTGTGACCGATGGGCACTCTCGGCCCCTGCTCCACATGTACTTGTCAGGGTACCGCTATGGTCTTTACATGTGGCAGGCTGTTTGTGCTCTTCAAACATCTGATTGATGTTAGGATGGATTACTGAGTGTCAGAGTCTCTTGATAGAATGGAGAGCAGGTATAGTAGGGCAAGTCCATATATACTGTCTGTGTGTGTGTGTGTAGTGGGGACCAATGTTTTTAAGTTTTATGGTTTTTTTATTTCCGCAATTGCATCACACTTTTTGACGAAATTAGTAATGAACTACTCAACAATGGTGTGCATCTCACATGCTTGGCACAGTATATGATTTCCACGTATACAAATGATTTTCTGTCTCTTGTCTGTCTCTCTTTTTCAGTTGGGCCTTGGCTGAGTTTGAGTTGGCCCAGATCAGACTAATTGTATACCAGGATTGTGAACGACGTGGGCGACAAGTTCTGTTTGACTCCAAAGCTATCAGAAAACTTGATGCTGTCGGAACAGTAAGATATAATATGCACACACACACAGACATGCACACACCTATCTTTTTTATAACTTTAAATGGTCTGGGAATTTTTGAAGGTGGTGATTGTCAGCGGTTTCACACTATACTTGTACTTATCTGTTATGAATGAATGTTGATATCCTGAAAGCTGTTTAGGTTGTTTTAGGTGTTCTACAGTATGTGCTTAGTTAGTACTGTGTGTGTGTGTGTGTGTGTGTGTTTCTGGGGGGGGGGCGGGCGTCACGCATCACATGCCCCGTAATCTTGCCTGCTTGGATCCCATGACAGGTGTGACTGATCAGCTGCACAGGAGAAGTAGGTCAGCAAGTTTAACATCCCAGTGTGTGCGTGAGGCGCTTTCCTACGTGCAGAAATGAAGGCATTGCTTTTTTGTGTGTTTTTTTTTTGGGCAAATACAGAGTATTTAGAATTAAGAATTTAGAATTGTTGTCTCACTTAGAATAATTGTCTGTCTCTCTCTCACACACTCCCTCTCTCTTTCTTTCTCTCTCACTCTCTCTCTCTCTCTCTTTCTTTCTCTCTCCCTCTGTCTCTGAAGAACAGAGCTTGTGTTTCTGTCAACTGGGTTTGTGGTCACATGAGCTGCTCTGTTTATTCAGCTCGCCCACTGTGTTTGTGTGTGAGTGTGAGTGTGAGTGTGAGTGTGAGTGTGAGTGTGAATGTGAGTGTGTGTGTGTGTGTGTGTGTGTGTGTGTGTGTGTGCGCACACGTTGTACAGAATAGATACAGAGTAGATTTATCAGTATTTGCATTTACTTTACATATTAAGTCAAGTCAAGTCAGATTTATTTTTAAAGCGCATTTAACATGCACATAGTGCAATCCAAAGCGCTCCACAAACAAGACACATAACAACAACACAAAAGATGCCGGATGGAGCGGCGTAGTCGCCAGCGTAGCCTACCCATGACATCAAGACATGACAAATACATTTAAAAAATAACAAATACAAAAAATGCCGGACGGAGCGGCGTAGTCGCCAGCGTACCCGTGACACCAAGACATACAAGACAGACAACAAAACAAATAAAAAAAGAAAATATATTGAAAAAGGGGAAAAAATGATGTTAAAATTAGTCCAATTTCCAAACCAGCTGAAAATGTCCAAGGGCAATGATGATCCGTGAAACTGCGCACAGAGCTGTGTCTTCACAACCGATGCAATGCCAACAAAGTTCTTTAGTAACTGACCAACCCGGTGAATTCACTGGCAGTCTGGAGATAGCCAGATAGCCAGCTTTATGTAGTATGATTGGGTATGCACATATAATTTCACTGATAATCATTCCTATAGTGAATATAATGGTGTGAATTGACATTTTATCACTAAAAGGATATTGTGACATTGTGCTCTGTAGTCAAGCTGGTGCCCGTGTGTGATGTGATGTCTGTGTGTTATTTTTTAGATATCTCTGATTCCTGACTGTCTTTCTCTTTCTCTAGCACAACACAGAGGAGACCAGCAGAAAACAAAGTGCAACATGTGACATTGGTCACCAGTCTGGTCAGAAAGATCCCCCCCCCTCCTACCAGGTGAACATCCAATCCCACCTCCAAACTCCAACAGGGTTCACCTGTTAACTTATTAACCCATATACCGTGATGCTTGCACTTGACAGTGAGAAAGTTGTGTGTGTTTGCAGTACACCAGGCCAGCGTCAGATGTGAACATGCTGGGTGAGATGATGTTTGGTTCTGTTGCCATGAGTTATAAAGGCTCCACTCTCAAGATCCATCACATCAGGTAAGTCAAGCATCCTATAAGGAGATGATTTAAATATCATTACTGAAATGAAATGCACAATGCACACCTTCACCTCCTGTAGCACAATGAAAGCATGATTTATACATTTTCAAAAATCCAGATATCTATTTCTGTTGTTTCATTTGGCTAATGCTACTAAGGACCATTACATTTTTATTGAACTTTATTGGAGTTCATTTGATCAGCAGCCTTACTGCTGTAGGGTCCTTTGTCTCCCATTCACCTTAGGCCATGTCCACACAACAACCGTTTTCGTGAAGTTTGTAATCGTTTTGGCCTTGCTTCCACACGAATACGCCGTTTTAGGTGACCAAAAACGATAACTTTTGAAAACTGGTTCCAAGGTGGGAACTTTTGAAAACCCTATTTTCCTCATGCCGTGTGACCATGCAGAAACGGTGTTTCAGTGACGACATAGGCCCACCCCTAACCTCTGCGCGATTTGATGTAGGCAAAAAGTGTCAACTATTAGTAGCCTAATGAAGGTAAATGGCATTATAGCAATATTACAAATGTGGCGACAGAATAGCCTAGAACTTAGGTATGCCTACTAGCGTTTAGTAGTTTTTGCACTTGTGGTGATAGCCAACAGCTAATATGAATCGCGGACTATAAGCAAAAGTAAGTAAAGGAGATTATTTGCACCTGTGTTCACCAAATAAAGGACTGGACTGCACCCTTCACAAACCGTAAAAATTTACTTTATTAGTTTTACAGTTGAAAACTGAATTGTGCTCAGGAATACTTTATGAGGTTTTCTAAACAAAGTTCAGGAGGAGCCTTAGGGATGATTGACAGCAACTCACCTGCCTGCCGCCGCCAGGGTATTTAAGCCTCCTTTCCTTACGCCACGCGCTCCGGTGTTTGCAAAATTATCCCTCCTCCCCCATTTCATTGATAGCCCAGTTACTCATCCTCCTGACACAGGGGGGTGCAAGCCATAGATATATACACTAGATGTCGCCTTGACTACTGCTGTTCATTGGAACGAATGCGTCAATCGAGACGCCATCTTGCTTCAGTGATCCACTCCTTACACAGGGGGGTGCAAGCGGCCATCGCTCTACTGTGATCTCCGCTTCAGGCATTCCAGGACCACGGCCAGCTACCTTGCCAAATATGCGCTTAACTTCCACTCAAGCATAGCAATCATACCGACGGTGAACTAGTGAAACTCACGTGACTGCTTCAGAGAATGCATAGACTGTATAAAATAGAGAACTCTAAATTCTATAAAATAGTGAACCGTGAAGCATCTGCACCTCCACGGCGACATCTACTTGCCTGGCATATGCACTACAGCGTTTTCAAATAAGGCAAATTGGTGGTGTTGATAGATTCAAGTAGCTTATGGTGCTGTTTTTAGCCTCTGTCTTCAAATCTGAAGCTCAAATGATTTTTGAAGACATGCCGATACTAAGAATTCAGTGGACAAACGTAGGAGACCTGGACAAGCATAAACTCGACAAATGAGGTTCAGTTACAGTACATGAGTAGTTACTTGACTTTGGTATGAGCAGCCAAAGGGAGCTAGTGTAGAGTCATGGGCAGTTGAATGGTATATACCACCTTGGCTAATCAAAGACTAGGGGGCCTTGAGCTATGCCATTCTGGACCACTGGCTATGGTGTCACTGCAGAAACAGAATTGTCCCCTGAAATAGCTTTAGAATGGTGAGGGGAAAAGATGATGAGATGTCATATTGAGTAAAATAGGGTCTCAGATTCCCTGCAGCTTTTGTTGGGCTGAGACATTATGAGGCGAGATGGATGCTAATGTTGTGTTGGATGGCTTAATTGGAGGGGATTACCAGGAACTCTGTCTTCCACAGCCTTAGCTGAAGGTGGCGTTCACTCATTTTGACTACCAAAGAGAAGGACACTGAATACATGATGATGTTCATGTAAAGGACACAGTTTTCCAAATGTGCTCAGAAGGAGAGTGTAGCATGGAAGAAGGTGGTCCAGTAGTCTAGTGCAAAGTGGTTGGAAGAGTAAATGTTCTTTGATTGGACACCATCACTTCCTGTCCGTAGTTTCTTTCTCTGAAATGAAGAGGCCTGCTTCCATGGGCTGCTCTGTTCATCTCTGGCTAGATCTAGTACCAGATTCTTAAACCCAAACATGTCAGAGCTGGACATTTGTATGAAGATCACACCAAGTAATGGTGGCAGACATTCATTAAATGAGACCTTCTAAAATAAAGTCATAGTGGCAGACATTCATTATATGAGACCTTCTAAAATAAAGTCATAGTGGCAGACATTCATTAAATGAGACCTTCTAAAATAAAGTCATAGTGGCAGACATTCATTAAATGAGACCTTCTAACATTCCTAATCCGATACTCCATATCTGCATGCTGTTATGAAGAACAGAGTGAGCTAACCCTATCTCTAGCTAAGGCCTGAACCTCTTTAGACATAACAAAAATATAATATACAATTATGAAACAAAATAAATCATTAACAGAAGCAAGCTGAGATCTGATATGGTCATGTGTCATCAACATAGCGGTGAGAAGAGAATCCTTGTAAGGAGCTGGAGAACACGATGATGAATTGGGAAGATTCTCTACCACCGCCTCAATAAGAGTGTCGGGAAGAGCGTGACTGTGGTCCCTTAGATTAGTGGTTCCCAAAGTGGGGGTCGCGAGACAACATTTCCAAAATTAAACATTTTCAAAAATAAACAAAAATGTTAAAACTATTATAAATAGCATATTTTAGCTACAAATAGTTATTACATTTCCAATAAAAGCCTTTTGATTTTCTTTGGCCCTTCTTACCCCTGATGTGATTACGACAGATTAACGGCATTGGCAACAGCATCAGTTTCAGCAGGTTAGCATTGTGCTAAACATTATGTACTGACATGTGCACATAGGCTTTAAACTCAGGATATTTTTGTGAAAATGAAATGATTATGGTTGTTAGATTCTAAATAATATGATGGTTGTTAGGCTGTTATGTTCTTTCGTGGTTTTACACTTGTGTTTTGATAGGCCTGTTGCGTGTGTGTGTTCACTGTTGCACACAACGTTTGTATACTTCTACCACCTCTGGGGATAGTGGGGGTCGCAAGACACTGGCACCGTTATTTTGGGGGTCGCGGGCTGAAAAGTTTGGGAAGCCCTGCCCAGATGACGTGTAGTAGATGATCATGATAGTGGAGTAGGGAAGTGGGTGATAGTGGTGGTGTAGTGGAAGAGTTTTCTACCACACTTTGATGCCCTTTCTGAGGATGCAGTGAGTCAGTGGTTCACTTTTAAAGGATGCTGTCAGTGGTTCACTTTTAGAGGATGCTGTCAGTGGTTCACCTTTAGAGGATGCCGTCAGTGGATGCTGTCAGTGGTTCACTTTTAAAGGATGCTGACAGTGGTTCACCTTTAGAGGATGCTGTCAGTGGTTCACTTTTAAAGGATGCTGTCAGTGGTTCACCCTTAGAGGATGCTGTCAGTGGTTCACCCTTAGAGGATGCTGTCAGAATGCTGACGGATAAAATCTTTCACATGTCCTCAGGAAGTAGAGCCTTCTGGGTGAGGATGGAATTTCAGAAGGACCAGGAGAGGTCCCCAGGCAAGTGGACACCCAGGGATTTGGGTGGGTCTGGCACAGTGTGTCTGCCGCACTTGGAGGTTGATAGTGAGATCTCTGGTGTGGAGATCCACACTGTTGTTAGAGCAGCTGGCTGTGCTGGCTCTCCTCCCCGTGTGCTGTGCTGCTGTAGCTCAGAGCAGGACTGGATGCCTAACCTAACACACCGCAAATAGGCACATCTGTTTCATAACTACCTTTTACCAAGTCTTTTGTTGTGGCATTGATAATCTAACCGGCATGTCTTATCGCTAATTTGTGGTCTACCCAGAGGCCGTAGATGGTGTGTATACTGTAGACCCATGCTTCAAGGATGTGAAAAAAGGCCGCTTACAAACTGAACATTGTTAATTATCATGTGTTTGTGTGTATGTGTGTAGGTCTCCTCCCCAGCTGATGGTCAGTAAAGTTTTCTCTGCACGTGTGGGCAGCAGTAATATAGGAAGCACAAGCACGTAAGTGTCACCCTTTGGATGCGCTGTCTGACCTACTTGTTTGTATGTATGTGTATCAGTGTGATTTGCTAATCTGAACCCGTTCTTGGCTCCCTAGCTTGCAGGACAGTTTAGATTCAATCAGCCAGACGTGCCCAAGCTATAACAGCAGCATTGGTAAGTGTATTCCTATATTTTAATAATACTAAGTAAGTTGCATGTGTATTAGCTGCTTTTGAACTTGCATCGGATAAGACTAACACTGTGATAAACTGAAAGATACACTCAGAGGTAGTGATGGGGACGAGACCGCCTATGCCGAGTCCGAGTCAAGACCTAGTCTTTGAAGGGTCGAGACCGAGTCCGTTGGTTATCAAATACAGTCGAGTCCGAGTCAAGACCGAGTCTTTGAGGAAGCAAGTCCGAGTCGAGACCAAGACCATAAAAACATGTCAGTTTTCATATTCATGATTTAATACAGTGGTCCCCAAACTACGGCCCGCCACCTCATTTTGGGTGGCCCCCAAAAACATGTCCGTGGTATATAGCATCTGGCCCGCATGGGAGTACGACATCGTCAAACTATAACCTCCGTAATTTCCCCCATTCATTCTCTATGGCGAGTCTTAACAGTACACATGTAATACTCTTTTTGTCCACTGGTGGTTGTTTTGGCGCTGTTTCGCGTTTGCCATCGAAAACTGAATAAAATGTAGGCCTACCTGCAAACAATGTAAGAGGCCTATGCTGACTGCATCATTGCTCAAAGTATTCTACAAGTTTATCAATTAATTGTTAATAACTAACTAACTTCTATTCAAGTCATATTTCTGGGACTTTCTGGGATAATTGTTTACTCGTTCAAATGTTCAACAAAGTTCTCATCAGGTGAGTGAAAGTGATCATTTCAGATGTTTTTGTCAGCACTTCATAAAACTCTCATAGTTTGAGAACTTCAAATTATTTGTAGGATATTGCTTGTTCACAACTTGAGCTGTGTATGCAAAGACACAGAGTTCAGAGTTCACACATTTTGAATAAAATACACTTTTGGGACACCCTGCTAATACTTTTGGGAATGCTATTTTTTATTAGTATTATTTCATTTCAGCTACATTTTACACTGATATGGCATGATTGCAATATAAGCACAGCTAACAATGGTATTAAATTGCAGTAGCCTATGATTAAATGTAATGGAATATTCAACTAAGGTAGACTGCTGTTGTTCACAGCACTAAGCTATTTATGGTTACTAATATACTCCGAGTCTCTGGCCCTCTCTTAGAGCCAGGCATAGTGAGCTGGCCCTCGGAAGAAAAAGTTTGGGGACCACTGATTTAATATCACCCCAGTTAATAATCAACAGTTAGGCCTACAGACGGCAGTATCTTTGCATTGCACCATGGGATGTCATTTTCAAATAATGCCTGTCAACATTGAATTTTATTATTATTGTTGTTATGTGTACGTAAAAAAATGCGTTGGTCTCGAGGACTCGGTCTGAAATTACGAGTACTAACCACTTAATGAGTATTCTTGTTTCATGTAATATCATGAACATCAGGTTATGGGCTGAACTTCTCTCTCTCTCTCTCTTAGCTCATAGCATGCCAGTTGACATGCCGGGTCGTGGTCGCAGTGAGGATGGAGACAGTGGCATTGCACACTCAGGTACACCCAAAATGAATACACGCACCTCACACTCCTACATACTTCGCATACAGTGTACGCATCATACATACACACAAACACAGGCACATGTAGGACTTTTAGACTGAATCTGAAAGACTTTTTGACCTATGGCTCCCGCGTCCACATTACTCCATCATATTCAAGCTCCTGAAACGGAAAGATTCGAATCTGCCGGCGACCCTATATTCATTTGAAGTCGAAAGGAGTTGACTATTAGTGTGGACGATTGAACGCAGAAAAATCTGAAACAGATGACGTACAAGTCCATGCTCCCTTCCTGATTGGACTACCTGAGCCCTGTAATGACTTAAGACCTTGTTCTGACTACGTGTGTGTGTGTGTGTGTGTGCTCTTTCTATAGCTTCTCTGAGTAGTCTGCTGGCCACACCCCTTCCTTCACCTGGCTCCCCCACCAGCAGTGGCAGTAGTTACCAACGGCGATGGCTTCGTAGCCAGGCAACCAGCCTTCAGCATGGACCAGTTCCACGTTGGTGAGGTTGTGTTATGCATGTGTGTGTATGTGTGTGCGCGCGTGTGTGTTTTGTTGTGACAAATTTATTTTTTATTAGTTAGTACACTGAGCACTATTGAGACAAAATCAAGTCATGTCAAAAGTTGTAATGTGGAAAACCACATCACACCAAAAGAAAGGCAAACATAATCATACACCTGTGTGTGTCCTCAGGAGCACAGATGAGATGTTTAACCTGTCAGATGACAGCTGTGGCTCCAACCCTGCGCTGGTTCGGAGGAAGAAGATTGCTGTGAGCATCATCTTCAGCTTGCCAGAGAAAGAAGAGGAGAACAAGGCGTTCCAGGAGTTCTTCTTCTCCCACTTCCCACTGTTTGAGTCCCACATGAACAAGCTCAAGACCTCCATAGAGAGGGTAGCACATGTCTACTCGCTTCATGCAGGACTGACTACTGACTTCATGCAGGATTGACACTACTGACTTAATGCAGTACTGACACTACTGGCTTTATGCAGGACTGACTCTACTGGCTTTATGCAGGACGGACTCTACTGGGTTTATGCAGGACTGACTCTACTGGCTTTATGTAGGACTGACTCTACTGACTTCATGCAGAACTGACACTACTGGCTTGATGCAGGACTGACACTACTGACTTCTTATAGCAGAGGCATTTATAACCCTATGAAATGCAACCATGAAGCACAAGCCAAATATAAAACAGCTGGTGCTGTGTGTGTGTGTGTGTGTGTGTGTGTGTTCTCCAGGCTATGATCCTTTGCAGGAGGATTGCAGAGTCTTCTCAGCGGGTTCAAGTGTACTTGTGTCGCGTTATGGAGGCTTTAGGAGACTTCAGGTAATTAGCAGTGATGAACACTGTCAGCTGATGTGCTTTTAGTCAAACAGAGATGTTGGAATTCCGACTTCCCAAATCTTTCACGTTTTCAGCAGTTTTTAAAAGCGAAGTAGTCTCTGGCTGGAATCTTTTGCTCTCCTGGGTATGTCAGGCAGATGTACCATGGTGACGCTGAGCTCTTGCTGTGGTTTGACAGGATGACTATCTGGAACCTGTACATGGCCCCACGCATCAGTGAGCCTGTATGGCTGACCATGGTATCCCAGAGTGCCGAGCGAAATGCACTGTGTCAACGTTTCCTCAAAGAGATGAGTCTCCTGATGGATCACAGTGGCAAAACCCAGTCAGTACATTTCAGCTTGAGCTTTGATACCTAAGCTTACATACAAGACACATGGCTTGAGTTTGTGACATTTATTTTAGAATGGCTTTCTAGGAATGTTCAAATAGCCATTAAAGTCCACTCACTAACATTCTGCCAGCAGAATACTGACTTGTGTTTCCACATGGTTTCAGAATGTTCAACATTCAACATTAGCTGTAAAATGTGATATGAGTGTTTTGCTGAAGTGAATAACAGTGATGGTTACTGATTTTGTGTTTGTTTACAGGTTCCTCTCTGCTTTACTCACTGCTGTTCTCATGTATCACCTTGCTTGGGTCCCAACTGTAATGCCCAGCCACCCGCCAATCAAACCCATCTGTGAAAAACGTTCCTCCCATTCTCTTGATCTGCTGGCCAAATCCCATCCCTACAATCCACTATGGGCACAACTAGGTATTCAACACGGATACATTGAAATGTTCACTTAAGCAAGCTGCCTGTCTAATCATTTGGTGAATACATTTTTTTGTGATTGCTTAAACACAATTTCAAGAAACTCACAGTTAGTGAAACCTTAAACTCAAGCAGGAAAACATTCTCATCCTCATACATTCTCAGCCTCATACTTTTTGGGAAAAACACAGTACTAGTTTGAAAAATACTAAACACACTTCTCTACTTTAGATATAGAAATCTAACATAATATCACATCTTTACCATTTCAATAAGAGGACTAAATTTACATATCAAAATATATTTTAGTAACATTGGTTGACTATGTTGTAAAGAATCAGTTTAGCCATTCGACAAAAATGATGCAAGGCCTTATAACTGCACTTTCACAGCTGTATATTCTATTAAGATATGTTCTGCTCTGATCCCCAGTGCAGTAGGAAATGGATAGATGTATTGACTGATTTCACAATAGACCTCTGAAGTTCGCCCACAGAAATCAGAGTCAGAACCAGAATCAGAATCCGCTTTACTGGCCAAGTTTGTGTATACAAACAAGGAATTTGACGCTTGTCAGCCCTTGCTCTCAATGTACAGACATCCAAAAACATAAAAATTTTCTGACTGCACCATTTGACCAGCTGTTCCACCCCCCCATCTGTAAGCAGACTCGTCACCGCCCTGGATTAAACCAATGACACCGTCCTGGATTAAACCAATGACGGCGGAGTCGTCTGCAAACTCCAGCAGTTTCACAGACAGGTCCCCCGAGGTGCAGTCCTTAGTGTAGAGAGGGGAGAGTAGAGGGGAGAGTAGAGGGGAGAGTAGTGTAGAGGACTGGTTCTTAGTGTAGAGGACTGGTTCTTAGTGTAGAGGACTGGTTCTTAGTGTAGAGGACTGGTCTTGAGTGTTGTGTTGGTCAATATATTCTTGTACTCTAAACAATCCTCTAATCATACTTTAACAATATCATATAAATCAGAAAAAGAAAAGCAGAAATGCCGAAAGTGTTTAGTATTGTGCACAGTATTGTGTAACTATTTCAAACAGAATTAGATCATATAATTTGTCTGTGCGATCCAACATCAAAATAGTTTGCCTTAAAACATAATTATAGTTTTGACTAATTGTGTGTAGTGTTTGACATTTTTTTTTCTTCTAAATTGTGCTTAAGCAATTGGTTAATACTACCCTCTGGTGGCAGTAAAGGAAAATGTAGTCCACATCCATAAAATGATCGTATGCCTGTCTGAAGTTATGTGAAGGTTTTTGACTATAACTGTGACTGTGATGATGCCTGTGTATATTTACATTTGTACAGATACAGTGTGTTATATAAATATGTATTGATATGTGCGGATGACTGGGTGTGTGTCTGTGTTGCAGGTGATTTGTATGGTGCGCTGGGCTGTCCTGTGCGCGTGTGTCGTACGGTGGTGGTGGGTCGGCGGAGGGAGTTGGTGCAGAGGGTGCTGTACGTTCTCTCCTACTTCATCCGCTGCTCTGACCTCCAGGAGAGTGATTCCAAAACGTTTGACGTGGTCAGCCCAAATCCTCCCACACCCCAGGACCAAACAGACAATCCTGTCAGACCAGCACCCCGGGAGGTGACTAAGGCCCCCCCCTGCCCAGACAACACCTGTGATCCTACGCAACCCCTCTCTCAAGATGTCCCTAATCCAGAGCAGACGACCGATCGATCATCTCCCCCCTCTGAAGCCGCCCTGGGACCAGAGGAGACCTGGGGGAAGCCTGTCTCTCTGCCTGAGGTCCCTGATCCCAGCCTATTCCCTGAAAAGACCAATGACAGCCTCTTATCACTGAGCACTCAGGACTCAGAAACTGCTCTTGAGTGTTTGAACGCAGGCTCAGACACTGTTGGCATAGAGACAGAATATGATGCGTCCAATCAGAGCCCTTTGCTTCACAGGGCTCACTTCCTCATTGGGGAGCAGGAGGAGGATGTGCAGTTCAAAGAGCCCACTGCTGCCTCAGGAGAGCTCGGCCTGAATAAAAAGTGGTCCCTCCGAGGTTTGATGGACATACGGCAGAATGAGAGCTTGGACAGTGCCCTTGGAGACAGTGATTCTGAAGAAACACCTACACGGCAGCCCTCTGAGGCAACAGACAAATGTCATGAACTCCCCTTACCCAGGTAACATAACATTAAAACAAATACAGAACACGACTGCACCAGACATTAACATCGTTTCAGTTAAAATACTAGACATTTGGGTCATTCCATGTCAAATCAGATACGGTTGTTGGTGCACCATCTCAGATATTGTTCAAACCTTGCCTGTATCTAGAATGGGTCCCAAAACTAAGGCCTGCAAAATATTTCTGGGAAGCAATGTTTGGGCATTAATACAATGAAAAGTATTGTTCATAGGCAGCCCAAACTTCGTAGGGTGGAAGACAAACATGTTCTCAGTATGACTAAACCATTAAAAATTAATACGGCATCCACATTGATTTTCTACAAAGCCCTACATTTGGAAAAAAGTGCAAAAAGAGTGACATTAAGGGTACATTTATTTAAAGCACCAATGTTGTACCATAGATAAATAAATAGAGTCAACATCATTGTTTCACCTGAGGGACAAGAAGGAAAACACATAGGTTTACAATGTAACCAAGTAAGTGTATTTATCTATAAAAAACACATGGTACATCATTGGCACTTTGTACATGAAATGACTATAAACTAAGCTATTCCCACATTGTTTTTTTGTGTTCCTACAAGCTACCCCACCTGCCATTTTAGTCCTATGAAAAATATCCAAAAATGCAATCACACCAAGATTTATGCTTAATATTTTCATGTGCATTTGTTGCGGAGACCTCGAATATTGGCTCAACATTAATAAAGTATTGTATTTGCAGACAAGATACTGATTGATTCCATGTGGGTAAAGAAAATGAGTTTACAAGACCCCCAATATCACCAATTTTGCATTTGGTTCCAAATCTAGGGCCTCATTTAATATACACATGGGCATGCCTCCTGATAACATGTTTGTCTTCCAGCCTACAAAGTTTGGGCAGGCCAGGAATAAAGCCTTTTAAGATATTAATGTCCAAACATGGCTGCCATGATTAGACATTTTTGGGAGTGTAAAATTTATGAAAAATTAAGGCTGGAAATGTATGAAAACCCCCCTCAAAATGTTTTGGGACTTAAACATTATGTAGACAAACTTTGAACAAAATCTGAGACGGTGCAGCAACAATTTTCCTGGATTATGTCTAATTTGACATAGAATTACCCATTTACTGTTATTTTAAAGTAGAAAGCCAAAGCATAAAACCAGCGATCTATAAGTAGCCTACCTCTGAAGGCATGCAAAAACCACCAACAGCTGAGTTGGCCCTGCTAAAAGCTTTATTGTATGGTAATTGGTGTGCTTTAAGTTGGTGTATGTAACAAAGTTAATTTTGAAAATATCTCAAAACTAGTTGCCTATACAATAATGCATCAGAAAGTTTATTTTTGGGTTCAGAAAAAAGAAGAAAAAAAATAAAAGTATAAAATGAATGAACACTGAAGTAGAATTTAGTATATTTGAATTAGAATACACATTGGACAGCAATGGATTTTTTTTGTAAGTAGCAATTACAGACATGTGAAGACTAAGAGGTGATAAACAAACCTGTTATTCTCACCATCAGTCAGGGCTATTCACTAAATGTACTTCTGTGGTGTCCAAAAAAACTGTAAGCACAACTTGCACCATGTCCATGTCTAAGTACCTTAAAGGCATGCAAAAACCACCAACAGCTCAGTTAGCCCTGATAAAAGATATGTGTATGGTAATCTGTGTGCTTTAAGTTGGTGTATCAAAGATAATTTTGGAAATTATCTCAAAACTAGTTTTCTATACAGTAATGCATCAGTAAGTGGCACTTTGTAATTACATTTAGTTACTTTTAGGTTCAGGAAAAAGATAAAAACAAAAAAATGAAGTAGAATGGAATCTAATTTAAGATGTAGAATGTAGCAAAATATTTTTTTGTAAGTAGCAATTACAGACATGTGAAGGCTAAGAGGTGATTAAACAACCTGTTATTCTCACCATTCAGTCAGGCCTATTCATTAAATTCTTTATGTAAGGTTTTTTGCCCGACATTGCTCATCATTTACTTATAAGGTCATTGCTCTTACATACTTTGGCCTATAATCAAATGCCTGACATCTTTGGAAAGCTGAGACACTGTAGTTTCTTGGAAAATAATCAGTGTGATGTACTGACACAGAGTTACAGAGGCTAGAATATTGTTTTCTCATTCTGCCGGATAACAAGCATCTCTGAACTGACCACATTTTCAGTCCTCTAGGTCACTTGATATGACTTAGAAACACAACTGAGCTTAGCCTAGCATCAGGTCTGGTGAAGCTGTGTGCAAAAGTAGATCAATATAGAATGAAAACTACTTACTTTAGACCGTTATTTGCCAAGGTATGCTCATGCTTTTTGTAAAATCCCCTATGGAAAGACCCCATAGGAGTTTTGGCTATCCAAAATGCATACTGACAATCAAATGCTTACTGCACATGAACCCCTTTGTGTAGAAGCATAATCTTGGTCTCAAATGAAAGGTAACACTCAGGTTTCATGCTTGCATTTGAATGATACTTTAGGGGTTCTGATATGAAATGACTACGCTAAATATGGAATAATTACAAAAAATTAATCTGACAATGTAAAGCACTACACATATTTTACATGACAAAAAGTGTTGATTCCCAAGAGTCCAAACTTTCAAATGATGTATAATATGACTATGCTACATAACAATCTGGGGTGCGTTTCCCAAACCCATAGTTGGAAATTGCATTGCAACCAACAAAGTTAACTTAGCTAAGCTAACTTAGTTAGCAACTATGGTTTTGGGAAACTCGCCCTAATGTATAAAAATGATTTAAAATGTTGGGGCGAGGTGGGGGCGGGGGTAAATGTCAAGGGGCTGGAACATGTGCTGCATAACAGGTTTTAAATGTACTTCTGTGGTGTGCAAAAACTGTTAGCACAACTTGCACCATGTCCTTAAATACATAAGAAAAATGCACAAGTTAGCAAGCTAACTAGCTTTTATCAGTGCCCGCAATGTTGGTTTTTGCAAAGCACATCTGTTTAGCTGATAGCTTGCTAACACTCTTTACACTCTCCTATTATCTGTGATGCATACAATCTCATTCAGCTCATTGTTGTGTTTGTGTGTGTGTGCGTGTCTTTCCGGTAGCTGTGAGATGAATAGAAAGCCCAGTGTGAACCACTTTGGCCGTTCTCTGTTGGGAGGTTACTGCCCCCAGTACATGCCGGACTTTGCCTTACACGGAATCTCTAGTGACCAGCGCCTCAAGCAGTGTCTAATGGCCGACCTGGAGCACACGGTATTGGTAAGGGCCCTCATCTACTGTGACATTAATGTGTGCCACTACACTACAGCCTGTCCAGTACTAGGCATTAATAACATCTAGGTTGAAGTACACACTAAGAGATAAGTTTTCAGTATACATAAGCATGAACGCTTTCCTTCAAGGACATCAACATTTCCCAGTACAAGGACACTGGACAGAGTTTGAAGTTCCTTGTGGTGTAAGCCTGTGTGTGTATATTATTGTGTAATATAGATAGATAGATAGATAGATACTTTATTGATCCCCAAGGGGAAATTCAAGATGTGTATACGTTTGTGTTACTCCAGCATCCAGCGTTGGATGAGCCTGTGGCAGAGGCCGTGTGTATCGTGGCAGACACAGACAGGCTGTGTGTCCAGGTAGCCACGAGCCAGCGGCGTGTGTGTGAGGCAGGGCGCCTGGGGAGAGACGTGCTCGTGTCTGGACTGGTCTGCAACATCCTCACATCAGTCTTACAGCTACAGAAACTCAACCTCAGTGCAGAGTTTGTGAGTACAGCCCTAACCAAATGAACAGTTATTCACTCATATTTATCTTCATGTCATTAACATTTCAGGAAGCGCTAATACATTTGTTTTCATGTGTGTGTGTGTGTGTGTGTGTGTGTGTGTGTGTCTGTTTCTCAGTGTGTGATGCACCTTGAAGATCGCTTACAAGAAGTATATTTTAAAAGCTGTACTCTAGCAGAGTATCTGAGAGGACAGACCAGAGTGCACGTGAGGGAGTTGGGACTGGCCTTAGGGTAAGACTATGGAGAAGACCTTCTGTTTCACTTTTTAAAGGAAATGCAGAAATGTTCTTTTAATTGCTGAAGAGGCCACAGGAAGTGAATGTCCTGTCCTTACTGTCAACCACTGCATCATGTAGGCCAGTCATTCCCAAACTGTGGTCCGCGGACCACTAGTGGTCCGTGAGGGTACTGCAGGTGGTCCGTGGAAAAGCAAAATAAAATATTAAATAATATATTTTTTAAACCTTTATTTTACCAGTAAATGCTAACATATATTCTAAGAATATGTATATTCATATCAAATTTAAATGTAAATTAAATAGTAAAGTTATTGTGTGATTATTGTGTGACTAAAAGGCTAGTGGCACTAGGCTGTGACGTTCAAGTGCAGTGCCGCTAAGCGCTAACGGTTAGAAGAACTGGTTAGAACCACATGGATCGGTGGATGGCAACAGGTTCTCTGAATAGAAAAGAGGCAGATGTTAACTCTAGTTCTACTAATAATGAGGAGATTGACAGTGAGTTGGGCCAGATTCCTCATAAAGGTACAAAAAAAGGAGGGTGAAAAGAAAAATTATCTTTCTCTGTCGCTCTCTCCCCTTCTCTATCTCTCTCTCGCTCTCAGACAGACAGATGTTCTTATTACTGTAACATTATACATTTAATAATATATTGTTAAGAAAATACGTTGTTGAAATGAACTTGATTATGCCATCGGGCGCTTGAGTAAATAAATAAATTAAATACGTGGCAGCCGTTGTGTGCAGTAAACTTTCTTTTAACAAGCCTGTTGTATCCGCCCTTTTACGAGTAGCCTATGCGTCAAATATTAATTTCTATACGAACCAAGACAGCGGATTCCTAAAGAAACGCAAACACCCACCCCATAAGTGTATTTAAATTAGCTATGTACAGTGACTCGAACAGTCAAAACCGCTTGGAGCTCCAGTGGAATTTTTTATTTCATGACAAGAATTCAAACACGGTTTGAGCACGGTTCCAATTTCTTGGGCAGTAAAAGCTCACGCTAAGAACAAACCCAGATTTTGTTTAAATCTACACACTTCATATTATGGCTACTGAAAATGTAAGGTTAATTTATCAAATGCTATTTTGAAGTATTAAAAAACTTTTTTTTTTTTTTAGACATATTGGTGCTTTTACGATAGCCTACTAATGTGATGCCCAGTTATAGGCGTAGTTTTAGTGCTAGTAGGCCTATTAAGAGGTGCAGATTAATTCAGGTAGGGCTGTGTATAGACATTTTATTAAGGGTATTATGAGGTGGTCCGCGAAAATTCTTCATTACAAATAGTGGTCCACACTCACAAAAAGTTTGAAAACCCCTGATGTAGGCTACCTACATACACTGGCATTGTCAGATGCTGAGTAGACGTAATACCATTCCTGTGTTCTAACACTATTCTCTGCTTCTGTATTCTCTTTTATTTTTTTGGGGGGGGGACACAATGGATCTCTCATGTCTGCTGTCTTCATCAATGGATCTCTCGTCTTCATCAATGGATCTCTCGTGTCTGCTGTCTTCATCAATGGATCTCTCGTGTCTGCTGTCTTCATCAATGGATCTCTCGTCTTCATCAATGGATCTCTCGTGTCTGCTGTCTTCATCAATGGATCTCTCGTGTCTGCTGTCTTCATCAATGGATCTCTCGTGTATCTCTTGTGTCTGTTGTCTTCATCAATGGATTGCTCTGGGTTTCTTCTGGTCCTTGTGGATTTCTTCTGAATATTTGGGATCTCCTCGGATCTCCCTGCGCTACAACAGGATTGAGTCAAGTGATCTGCCGTTGCTTGCAGCAGTGGCCAGCACACACTCCCCTTATGTGGCTCAGATCCTGCTTTGAACATACCAACCAATCAGGACCCATTTAAAGGACTCCCTGTGGATTTGTGTGTGTGTGTGTGTGTGTTCGTCTGTGTGGTCTCAGAAGACGGGAGATGGGCTGGATACATGCATTTCTGTGGCTGGAATATACACACACACACACACACACACACACAGATATATACAGTATACACACACACACACACACACACACACACACAGACTTATGGCCTCTTGTCTATGCTCCTGATTCCTTATTGTGTAAATAATTGATTTTCCTTTATTTTCCATATATGGAAGGGATGGGCATGTTGTGTTAAAGGGAAACTGGATTAGTACATGTTTACATGATGATGTAATGTCACTGAGAAGCTGTGTGGTAATCAGTGTTCAGTGAGTCTGTACAGAAATGAAGTGTGAATGTGAATACATGTGTGTTGCCATTGCTGAGTAGGTGTTGTCAGCTTAGTCTGTACTGAAGAGCTACTACTAATGCACACAATGCATACAAAATGTCTTTTTTTATGGACTTTTTTACTTGTAGACTAACTCTTGTCTTCAGGTTCACCACAGTAATGGAAATTGCAGCCTATTAAAACAGTTACAGGTTTTCATTCCAGTTTTTTTTTACTTTTTAGAAACTACCTCAGCTGATATGTGTAAAGTATTTCAGTCTTACATGACCATTTCCTGTGTCTGACAAGACACTGTGTTTAAGACAGTGATGATCATTTCCCTCAACAGTTTAGATCCTCAAGTCTTACTGTTTTAGTGCCACAGGATGTACCTGAACTGACCATATGATTGGCTGTTTTTGAAAGGTTATTCCTTATTCCTTTCCAGGTCTTAGGGTATGAGTATTATGGTTTTGAATAAACCCCTCTGATGCATATCAACAGCTCAGACAACAACGGGGGTAGAAAAAAAACAGTTCTCAGTGAATCAATATATTTGTACTGGCATGTGTTGTGTGTGAGAGTGTAATGTGTTTGTTATTGATAATGTGGGGGATGAATGTTCTTTCTAAGATGTCTTAAAGACTGTTCAATAAACTCCATTCTAGTAACAAAGCTAAGGGTGAGTGTGAGCTCAAGCTGCAAATACAGCGCTGCACTGTTTGTAACAGTGACTTTAGCATTGCCCATGGCGGCTTAAATGATTGCAAAAGACATGTTGAGGTGAGTTTAAAGGGACACCAGGCAAGCCTGATGCTTTTTCTCTACGAAACTCCCCCTCGCTCGTTCTGAAGCTCTTTTCCTTTTCTTTGCGTCTTCCGTCAAGGGTTTTCGATGCTTCTTCGCCGGCTCTTCCATTATACACACGTTTGCAACAATCTCTAGCGTTTCGTTAGCCTGCCTCTGTGCTGTAAACTGATCCTGCTTCGGTCGGCGGGTAGGATACACCGAACTTGCAAGTGGGATATTCTTCCTACAGGCAGTAGGGGCGGGCGAGAGAGCCTTCATTCACCCCGTAATGAGTCATTTAACCATATACCGACTTACGAAGATGATTAATTAACACAAAAACGTTGCCTGGTGTCCCTTTAAAAAGTGTCATTTCATGTGCATATTATTCAGGACTAGCCTACTAGATGGCTATTTGCCAAGGCTACATAAAGACCAAACTACCAAAATCTACATATTTTATTATCACAATTTCTAACTATAGGCCTTCTTTATTTGGTGTGCTGAGTAGAGACAATTAATTAACAAAGGCTATTCAGTTTTTATATTTATTTTATTTATTATTATTATTTTATTTATTTTTTTTGGGGGGGGGGCTTTTTGCAGGTTGGGATGTCTGCAAATACACACAAAACACAACAAACATGCACACTTCTGATAGGCCTACACTGCCTATCCAGAGGTGTTTCAGCTAATACCAATAGAAGTGCAGTTGTGTTGTTTTGGAGGATATAGCATTTTGGATCCAAACTCTCCAAACCTACAGCCTACATGGCGCTATGACGAGAATAACAAAAGCGGACATTAATATATTCCCCTCCCGAAAAACATGAGGAAGTACACACTGCAGCGCAGATTACGACAATCAATAATTAATGTCTCAGACCTACACGCAATAAACAACGCTACGTAAAGAGAACACTTTTTCAATCTCGTCACAGCGCCGTTACGGGTGCGCAAAAGTCTTCACATGATCTAATATGATGTGCTGTTGTCATATGAGAGGAAAAGCTACAAAGAGTCCGCTGAGTTGCACCTGTCTTCAACTGGGACTGTGCAAAAATGGCCGAGACCGCGGCGATCGCGAATCATGGAATACCGCCGGGGGGGGGTACTAGGCCACCACTGGCGTTGAAGCCTGTAGGGCTGAGCTACACCAGGCACGTAACTGAAGCGTTCCGTTTGCGTTGCGTCTGCTGCAACAATTAGCTTCCACTATAGTCAATGGAAGTAGCTACACCAGACGTGATCGCGGCGCGTACGTTCCAAAAAAATAGACCATTCGTCTAAAATGGATTTTACGCGTCGCGAACGGAACGCTTCAGTTATGCGCCTGGTGTAGCTTCGCTGTATCACCGGTGATACACTAGCATGCGCCCGCTCGTGTCAGACTCTTTGTAGCTTCTCCTCTCATCAGAGATGGGAAATAATGAAGTACAAATACTTCGTTACTGTACTCAAGTAGATTTTTCAGATATTTTTACTTTACTTTACTATTTATTTTTTAGGCGACTTTTTACTTTTACTCCTTACATTTTAACACGAATATTGGTACTTTCTACTCCTTACATTTTACAAAACTGGCTCGTTACTTTAGTTTCAAATAAATTCAGTAGAGTTACCCTTATTATTTTTCGCGTCATCAATAGCGGATGGGAATATAGGACGTTGCACTTGACGCACCACTACAAGATGATTCGACAGATTTGGGCGGCATTCGCGGCAAATCATTGCACCTTGATGGCAGTAACGTTAGCACAGTATGTCTCAAGTAAATTTAGTCCAAAATACCCTTCTCCTCTCCTCGCCTTTGGTGCTTCCCTAACTTCTAGCTGCAGTGTAGCCTATATCCTTAGCAATAAGAAGATGCAGCATTGGGTCTTGAACAGGGATGTAGTGGAGGCTAAACGCAGCCATCCTCTGAACTTTCAGAAATAATTTATCCACCCCTTATTAAAGATTATCCACCTCTCAAAGGAGTTTATTCACCAATTACAACTGTTAACATTTTAAAATCACACTGTATCATCCACAATAACAATATGTACTGTAGGCTACACTCAACACTCTATGAACCACTTAATGCCACTTTTGTATTGTTAACATTGGACAATAACCTCCACCATCATCAAACATGAATGCCTTTTCTAAAACTCTAATAAAGCATGGCGCAGTCCACCTTACCGTGATCACAGAATTCATAGTTCACCCACCTCTTATTTTACCACTACATTCCTGGTCTTGAAATATTCACAGGAATCCATAGGAATGAAATATTCATGTTGTTTTATCCAGTATTAGTTGTGCAAATGTATAGTCCATCTTACTGTATACACACCCATGAAGCCAACAAAGAAAATGCAAAAATAGAGACTTTGTGTAATTATTCCATTTTGTGTAGTCATTCTATATCAGAACCTGACATACAATCCAAATAATCTGCAAGAAACCTCAGAAATGCATACTTTTATTGTCAGTATGCATTTTGGGTAACAAAAAGTCCTATGGGGAGTTTCCATAGGGCATTACAAAATGCATGAGCATACCTTGGCAAATAATGGTCTAAAGTACTCATTTTTCATTCTATATTGATCTACTTTTGCACACAGCTTTGCAAGACCTGGTGCTAAGACTCAGGTGTGTTTCTAAAATCATATCAAGTGACCTAGAGGGCTGAAATGTGCACAGTTCAGAGATGCTTGTTATCCGGCAGAAAGAGAAAACAATATTCTAGGCTCTGTAACTCCGTGCCAGTGCTCCTAAGAAACTACAGGATCTTATCTTTCTAAAGATGTCCAGCATTTGATGGTAGGTCAAAAGAACACACTGCCCTCTTAAGTAGCATAGGCAGTGCAATGTTGGGGGGAAAGCCTAGAAATGGCCCAACAGGTTATGGGAAGATTTAAAACTGGAGAGACTGGCACTCTTGCACTCTAGTAACACTTGTGTGATCCAGGTAGGCTACCGTTTCATATACAGTAAAATGGTTGTCATTCACAAGACTACTTTTACTTTTATACTTTAAGTAAATGTCCAAGCCTGTACTTTGTTACTTTTAATTCAGTAAAGAAGTTAAATCAGTACTTCTACTTTTACCAGAGTATTTTAACACAAATATTTGTACTTCTACTTGAGTACGAGAAGTGAGTACTTTTGCCATCTCTGTCTCTCATATGACATTATATATCTAAAGCTAAATATCACAACATTCCATATATAGTGCCTATAAAAAGTATTCACCCCCCTTGGATATTTCCACTTTTATTGCTTTTAGAAATGGAATCTTTAAAAATTGAATTTGGCCTTTTTAAAAAATAATAATTTACGAAAATTCCTTCTTTAATGTCAAAGTTCCCTGGAGTTCAGTGAAATTCATCATTAAGGAATGTAAGGATGGCAAATGTGCAAATCTGCCTAGAGCAGGCCGCCACCACAAACCGAGTGACCGTTGAAGAATAATGGTGGGGGAGGCCACCAAGGCACCTATGACAACTCTGAAGAAGTTAAAAGCTTCAGCAGCTGAGATGGGAGAAACTGCAGTCAAAGCTCTATGGGTGAGTGGCAAAGCTTTTATTCAATCTTGACTAAATTTCACCCAAAGACACGTGGGAGACTCCAAGGTCAAATGGAAGAATTTCTTTGGTCTGATGAGACCACAAATTAGCTTTTTGGCTATCAGACTAGATGCCATGTTTGGCAGACACCAAATATTGAAGCCTGGTGGTGGTATAGCATCATGCTGTGGGTGGGTATACTTCTTGACAGCAGGCCCTGCAAGGCTTGTAAAGGTGAAGGTAAAATGAATTCAGCAAAATATGGAAATCCTGAGGGACAATCTGATTCAGTCTGCAAGAAAACTATGACTTGGGAGAAAGACATCGAAAAATTGACATCGACGTCCCACTGCTTTGCGCAGTGATTTACCGACCTCCAAGACCAAGCACCAGTTTCATCCAAGACTTTTCTGTCTTCCTTGGTATGATTATGCCAAACTGGGAAAGGGTTCTAATTGTGGGAGATTTTAATATACATGTGTGTTGTCCTGATAAACCTATGGTGTTAGGCCTTCAATAATTTAATTGAAGCTTTTGATTTGATCCAGTCAGTCTCCGGTCCAACTCACATACGTGGGCACACACTTGACCTGGTTCTATCGTATGGTTTTGACTTAATGATCTGAACATTTTCTCTACCTGATTGTTTTGATCATATGCCAATTGTCTTTCACGTGAATATCCCAGGTCTTATTAAGAAAAGCCGTCCTCCACCACGTTATTCACGTGTTATTAACAACATGACGGTAAACAATGTTGCTAGTGTTTTCAAGTCTGCCCCTTCTACCATCATTCTTGAGAACCCTCTAAATGATCCCAGCCCAGATTGGCTTGTAAATGTTTTCAACACCTCCTGTCAGTTGATTCTTGATTCTTTAGCCCCGCTTAAATGCATTAGACCTAGAGCCAAACCACAACCTTGGTTTAATGACACCACCAGAATGCTCAGAAGAGCTTGTAGAAGGGCTAAGAGAAAATGGAAGAAAGATAAGCTGCAAATATCTTATGACTGTTTTAAACACTCCCTAACTGTGTTTTAGAAGGCTGTTAAATCTGCTAGAGAGAAATATTTTGCTGATCTTATAGCTAAACATAGTCACCAGCCTAAGGTTCTTTTCAGCACTTTAAAATCCTTAATCAGTCCCACGGAAACTGCAAATACTGCTCCTTCTTTGAACTGTGGTAATTTTCTTTGATTTCTTTGTTAACAAAATGTCTAATATACGTGACCAAGTATCTACGTTTGATGCACATGTATATCTAGAAACTCCATCAGTGCTCACGGCCTCCTTACTTAGCTTTGTACCCATTTCCTTGTCACACCTGAAACAAGTTGTATTTAATCTAAAACCCTTCTCTTATCCACTCAACTGTATTCCACCAAGGGTGGTGAAAGAGGCATTTGAGAGTGTGGGTCCCTCCATCCTCTCTATTATCAATTAATCACTTCTGGCCAAGTACCAACTCATTTTAAACATGCAATAGTGCAACCCCTGCTTAAAAAGCCAGAGCTTGATGACACTGACTTAAACAATTATAGACCCATCTCAAAATTGCCTTTTCTTTCTAAAATCCTAGAAAAGGTTGTCTTTCAACAACTCCAATCCTTTCTATCAGAGAATGAGATGTTAGACATCTTCCAGTCTGGATTCCGACCTAAACACAGCACAGAATCTGCTTTAATTAAAGTCACTAACGACTTGTTACTATCTGTGGATGCAAAGAACTGTACATTACTTATGCTGCTAGATCTTAGCGCCGCCTTTGGCACTGTAGATCACTGCATTCTTTTAGAGCGCCTTGAGCACTGGGTTGGAATTTCAGGTACTGCACTGAAATGGTTTGGTTCCTTCTTAGAGGGAAGAACCTTTTCAGTTTCTTTCAATGATACTTCATCTTCATCTGCCCCCTTATCTTATGGTGTTCCACAGGGATCAGTGCTTAGTTGTATTTTATTCTCACTGTACATGTTGCCACTCAGTCAAATTATGAAAAAGCACGGTATATCCTATCATTGCTATGCGGATGATACACAACTGTATCTCCCATTTAAATGTGGTTCCTCTGGTGCTCTAAACCCATTGCTTGATTGCCTAAAAGAGATTAAACAATGGATGTCGACCAATTTTTTAAAACTGAATGAATCCAAAACAGAAATTCTATTTTTTGGTTCACATGAAGCTGCAAATAATGCAATTAGTGAACTAGGGTCTTTTGCCAGATATGTAAAACCTTGACCCTGATTTTAAATTTGAGAAACAGATTAATGCTGTTGTCAAGTCATCTTTTTACCACCTTAGAATCTTAAGTAAAACCAAAACTATGTTTCCTTTCAAAGACTTTGAGATATTGATTCCTGCCTTTATTTCATCCCGCCTGGACTACTGTAACTCCCTTTATTTTGGTGTCACTCAGTCCACTCTAACCCGACTTCAGATGGCTGCTCACCAAGTCTAGAAAGACACAACATATTTCTCCACTTTTGAAATCTCTGCAATGGTTACCAGTGAAATTTAGAGTAGATTACAAAATTCTTCTTTTTGTCTTTAAAGCTTTAAATGGACAAGCTCCCCAATACCTAAGTGAGCTTGCTTTCACTGCCCTCCCGGAACTCTGAGGTCATCAGATAAACTACTGCTCTCAGTACCTCAGAGTCATCTAAAAAATAAAGGTGACTTTTCAGTAGCTGGGCTTGTGGAACAGTTGTGGAACAACCTCCCTTTTCACATTAGATTTACACCAACTATTGGTGCTTTTAAAGCCAAGTTAAAAGAACATACGCTATTAATGGCTTTTAAATGAATTGTGGAATGTAATTATTGCATATTTATATATGTATTATTTTAGTTTTATTTTCCTGTTGTGCTTTTTTTGTGTGTCTTGATTCATTTTGTCTTATATTATCTATTTATTTATCTGTTTTTATTTTTTTGAGCACTTTGGTCAACCACAGGTTGTTTTAAATTGTGCTATATAAATAAACTTGACTATGACTATGACTATGAAAGATTTACTTAACAACAATACAATGAGCCAAAACATATAGTGAAAACTACACAGAAATGGTTTAAAGACAGCAAAGTTAAATGTTCTGGAGTGGCCGAGTCAAAGCTCAGACCTCAATCCAATAGAAAATCTGAGGCTAGACTTGAAAAGGGCTGTTCACACTCGATCCACTTCCAACCTGACAGAGCTTGAGCAGTTTTGCAAAGAAAAAATGTCTTATTTAACACATTTAAGAAAGTGGGGGATTTGGCATCATTTCTGCTTACAATTAAATGGAGAGGGACATCAAGCTTGTCTCAAACATTTATATAAATAGAGAATAAATGAACTCATCTGATATTTCTAGCATTACGCACACGTTTGATTGTCTTTTTCACACCCACCTTGGGTCACCAAAAGGGGGAGACAGAGGACCAATCACTTGGCTCATAGTTTGGCTTTTGTTATTTCAGTAGCTCTCCTCCCTCTCTTTCCGTTTCATGAATCACCTCGCCCCTCCCGTTAGTCACCATGGACGCTCAAAAGGGGGTAGCTGGTGTGGATTTCTAAACTAAGTTATCGGACAGTTCTGTGACGAACCACGTCTAGAGGCGGTCGCCAGTCTTAACCTGTACACAACTGTTATGAGTTAGCCTTGTTCAGGCTGAAATGCAAGTTATGTACGCCAATGGATTGCCGTCACACCGTGGATTTTATTTCCAATACCTCAGCAGCTTGGATTTACAACACTGTAGGACGATGGGAGTACTAGCCTGTTAGCCCGCTAACAAGGCAGAGCAGCTACAACAAGAAATTTGCCGAGCAGCTGGCATTTGTTTCATTTGATCACCGAAGAGTTCTGTCTTAATTCAAGTGTATCGTGTGATTGCTGATCGAACTGTGTAAACTTTCGACGGAGAATAGACTTACCGACCGCTTGGCATTTCTTCTGTCGCGGAAAAGTGGGAGTCAATCCAGACCGTGGTCGCGAGAGTGGCCTGGAAATCTGTCGGGAATTTGAGTTCGCAAATGAAAGTGTGGGGAACTTTAAAAGACAGAGTAACGTCGCAAGAGACGTTTTCCTTTCTGAAGGCGGCCGCGTCCTTGATCTAAGTGATAATCTATCATGGCATCTTTTGTAGACAATAGTTTTCGTCATGCAGTAATAAAAATCCCGGCGGAGAGGACGCAACAGGTAAGGAATCAACTTCTCTTTACTTATTTATTTATTTTACATTACCCCGCCTATCCACTGAGTAAGTCTGCAAATAATACTTAGGCTACTGTCTTTAATTTCTTATAGTTGAATGTGGAAATGTTCGATAATGGTAGCCCATTTGTAACATTATGGAATTAATATACAACCCTTTTGCTACTGTGCTAACACGTAGCCTGTATGGTCTAATTTCGTGCTAGATTATGAGGATGGTATATCTGGTGGTCGGAAAGAAACAATGTTGCATATTCGTTTGTGGCATGTTGCCAATTAGTAACCGTGATGACCTCCACAGTTAATATAACGGACTCATACGGTATCGCTGTTCTGCGATCAGCTTGAAACTGCTCAGAGTTGGACAAGCAAGTCAGTCCCCTCGGCTCCATGCCATTATTGCTCAGAGGATTTAGTGTGTAGGCTATGGCTAACCCATTATGTCGCCGGCCGGACCTCTGGGCAGGCGAATTTTGTGCAATTCCACATCCTCACCAGTTTCAGAGAGTATTCTGTGCTGTGTCTGGACTAGGGAGAAGAGAGTGTTCGATGAGTATCACATAGCCTACACAGAAAAAACTCATCTATTGCTCAATGATCACATTTTATTGTCATTAGAGGTAGTGTTGTTGGGATGTGGAACTACATTTCCCTTATTTGTGGGCTGTCTGGCTTAGTATAGGCGAGAAGAGCCAGACTAAGAAAAGGGACACATGGGTACCTTGACCAACAGAGTATAAGTATAACAGTACACACAGATATATGATGAGTTATTTATTACTGCTGTTCTGTGGTATTCAGACAGCTTGTATCATCATGGTATACCCTGCAGTATTTTAGAGTGGACATATTGCACCATAAGCATCCCAAGGAATCAAATAACATGCCCACAACTCTGTTTGATTCCAATAACATCACCACCAGGCTACTCAGAGTTGGAAAGACAACTGTGTTATTCAATAAGTGTACAGCGGGGCGATTGCTGCTAGTGTGAAATGGGAGCTGTGTGTGGGTATGAGAGGAGGATGGAGTGAGAGAAAGGATGGAGTGAGAGAAAGGTGGATTGTTTTGGATTTCACAGAATCACACTGTGGTGATTTCTCCATCACATTATCTCCATAATCTCGCTCTGTGTTACACAGACATGGCTGGCAGGATGTTATGTTGTTTGTGACTGCAGAGGTAATGAGTGCAGTTCAGTGAGAACGGAAACCCGCACAAAGGCTCAGAACAGCTTTGTGTGTGTGTGTGTGTGTGTGTGTGTGTGTGTGTGTGTGTGTGTGTGTGTGTGTGTGTGACAGAGGGAGAGAGGGTTTTGTATTGTACTGTGTATTTCTGTGCACTGGCCAGTTTGGAGGATTTCCGTCAGACTCCTGCCCTGGCGTGGCCATCTCTGGGAGCAACAGGAAAGAGCAAGGGAAGGAGATGTCCTGGAGATATGGAGGAGCTGCGGTCAGCACAATGCATTAGACCAGAATCCACTGTGGCGTCATATGCACAGGTTTACTTTATCGGCCTGGTTCCATTCGTTTCTATTTCTAAATCAGTGTGTCGCAAGGCCAACAGTTTGCACCAACAGTTATCTGCCCCCTCACTGATTGCAGGATGAGGCATGTAGAGGAGAGCATTTAGAAATGAACTGCTGAAGCAGACAGACCAGACCAGAGTCTCCCCCCAATACCACAGGCAGCCATGGGCTGAGGGGGGGGGTTCTGTGGCCAGCTCGGGGCCCGTGAGAAAGTGTGTTAAAAGTGGTTTCTGGTCAAACTGTATGAGGACTTGAAAGTGTGTAGCCGACTGGGGAAGTGCCACACACGGTTTCTGTTCCTGCCCAAGCACAGGGCCGAGCTTGTGTTTTGGTATGACTCGTCTGTCTGTTTGGTAGGAGAGCTGGCACATTATTTGGAGATGATCTAAGGTGTTTGTAGTCAGCTCGTGTCGCAGCCTCCGCGTCTCAACTGCTGCTGTTAATGTGACTCACTTCTTAATTTAGCGTGTAGCTGCAGTCTTGTGTCTTTTTTTACTCCTCTTCCGCTCCCTCTGTCCCGCGGCCTCATTCTTCCACTCTCTCTTTCCCCTTTTTTTTAACTTTGACTTGCATTTTCACTGTCCCCATGTTTTTTCCTGTTTTCTATATTGGTCTTTCTTCCTCTCTCTCTCTCTCACGCGGACACACACTGAGTAAGTCTACACCCAGAGGAGAAGATTTCCATACTGGCCTCTGGTTGATTGCTAAAGAGGAACCAGCCCTGAGAGTTCTCATTCTCTGACCCTAGGATCATGAGTGATCTCCCCCAGCGATCAGACCCAGCCGGCTGGCCCCAGCCCTCTCGGCAGCCTCTCACTGAAGCCTGTGTGTGACTGCAGTCCCCCCCCCCCCCCCCACCCCCCATCCCCTCCACTGTCATTGTGCATCTATACTTTGCACTTCAGTTGTGAGTCAGAAAGTAGCAGGTGGCAGAGTCTTGGTGTGGCCTTTCTGTTCCTCAGCAAAAGCTGCAAGGGCACAGATCCCTTTTCACTTTGAGCAAGACTAGCGGCGTTCACACCTGGTGTTCACACATATGGTAGCCTGGCCAACGTCAAACCTCATCTCATTGAGATGGGGTCTGGGAACTAGACATTCATTTTCTCGTATTTGAAACGTGGTTTACGAATGCCCAGAGCAGTTTATTGGGCGCTATGAATGTCTGTCAAATGAGTCTGTACATAGCTCATAACGGCTTCGGTGTGTCGTCATCGTCTTGCTGCCCTCCCTCAATTCTGTGATTGTTTTCACCTCAACGAAGGAACCAAAGTCCATAGAATCCAGGCTGCCTAGCAGCGTGAATAAAATCACGCGCGTAAGGCAGCATGGGAAAACCCAGGCTACACATATGGTGTAAAATAGCTCTGAAAAGTATATGGTTATGGTATTTGGCAGATGCTTTTGTGCAAAGTGACTTTATGTGTAATATGTCTGAAAGTATTAGTTAATAAGCCCACTGTTGTGTGAAATATAACTCATGATCCACGAGGCAAAGAATATTCTGCATTGCTGTAGTCATTCATCTTCTAGGCCATAGAGGCTCCTGGTAGTTGTCGGCTTTCAAAGGCAAGAACGGATGTTTGCTAGTGTAACCTGCGTTGTGTTGAACCTGCGCGATTCAGCCCTGCACACGCCCGGACTCGACCCCGCGAACAGCAGCACCTCGGATCGGGAGGCGAGCGTGCTAACAATTGAGCCAATAGCCCAGGCTACTGGCTCGCATGCCAGCAGCACTCTTGAGGCGTCGGAGAGTGAGGTTTACCAACGTTCCACAAGCACAGCTAAGCTAGCTGGCATCCGTTACACTAGTAGCCTATATATCCATCTCAAACAATGCAATCTGTCAGCCTTTCATTTTTGGTCAATATGGTCTGCAGTGGCAAAGCCATGAAGAAATGGTATGGTGAGTGAGTGACACAGAACAGAAGGCCAGTGGTGACCTTCCAGGCAAGTGGGTGTCTATGGAGTTGACCTGTCCTTGTAAACACAGGACTCTGTCCCTCATTGTTGATGGAAAACAAGCATACAACACCAAGCAGCTACCAGCCTGTCTGTACACAACATATTGGCTATTGATCATGGGTTTGCACTGTTGTGCACTTGAAGACTTTTTCCATCCCAGATATGTTTCAACTGTGAAGTGCACCATGAGGCTAGCCCTGTTGGTTAAAAAGGTGTGGACACATTTGATAGTAACAGTAATAGATGTTGCCTGACACGGATGTGTAGTCAGATCAGATGGCGAGATATGGATCACCCACAGGCAAATATTGATGGCTTGTCTGCACGGGTGGCCTGGTTACTGTATACTAGACCCCCATTCAATGTTTTACAGCTCCACTGTGTGTGTGTGAGTGTGTGCGTGTGTGAGAGAGGGAGAGTGTGTGTGTGTGTGTGTGTGTGTGTGTGTGTGTGAGAGAGTGTGTGTGTGCGTGTGCATGTGTGCGTGTTTGTGTGCCACATGTGAAGAGAAGTGTGAATGTGTAAAATTCAGGGCCAAAGTTCAGATGGCCCACTTGCCCATCTGCTAAACTTACTCCGACAGCAGCATGCACTCTCAGTCACACACCATGGTGGAGGTGCTGCTTGGTTTTCAAACTGAATGTGGGTTGTTCAAAAAAATATGAAGACATGCTGGAAGAGATCCACATAAAACCCATGAATAGTCCCACCAATGCAAAACTTTCAACTTTCAAAAGCAGTTTCTCTGGTCACTGGAATCTGTTGCACCCAGCTGCCACCAGCTAGATAGAAAAGTAGTCACATGCAAGAACTTCCCTGAAACCCCACGCGCAGCCACAAACTTAGCCACTGGCTTCTCTCACATTCAGCACTTTGAGTCTCGGTCCCTGTCATCATTTTCCTAATGTCACGCAGGCTAATCCGCTGAGTTGCAGAAGATGTGATGCACCAACATTTGTTCATTTTTACACTAACGTCAATTGATCCTGTTATTTAAAAAAATATATATAGACAATATATAGGCCTCATTCACCAATATCTTCCGAAGAATTTTCTTAACTGTGTTCTTAAGAAGGTCCTATGAAAACTCTTAAGCAGATTCATGAAGGTGTTCTTAAACCTCAGAATCGTTCACAGTTTAGTTCTTATCATGCTGAATCCCATTTCTTCTTAAGTTGACAGGGCGTGCCAATTGTTCTTAATTAGCATAGGTAATGCCCTGTCAATCCCCATAAAAGGGCATGCTTTGAAGTGAAAAAGGCAAGAGGCAAAGGCAAGAATGCAGGAATTGAACAGTAAATGAGTAAGCGCTTTCAGATATAACCTCCGGAGTACATGCGGAGGTTTGTCAAACGGAGGTCCTACCCTTCGGATGATTCAGATATGATGCTAACCTGCGGACCTAATACTGACCTTATACGGACGTATGTGTGAACGACATACACGCACATTACAGAATCTCCGTGTGGTTGTCGAGTGAGGGGTGGGGGCTTGTAGAGTTCACAAGCTGCGAAATATGACGCAGAATATATGCGGCCGCTGCCGGTCACAGCTGCTTTCTGTTTAAAAAATGTAGCCTATGCATTATAGGCTAAAGAAGAGAAATCTATTGTGCGTAGGCTAATACTTGAAGTAGGATAGTCACGTAAGTGCGCACATACAGTATTTGTATGTGTGCTTCGAATAAACACATTTATCTGTTTTCAACGTTATGTACCAGAATCTGGTTTGCGTTGGAGAGAGAGAGAGCATTCACACACTTTATGGTAGGCTACCAGCCAATTCAGTAGGCTAACTCAAGACTTCAAGGCCATCATACAACGTTTTTAAGCAACAAACAAAATACTAACATAACAGTGAAGTTTTTTCATGGTTTATTTCTCCCCTAGCATATGATTTGATTTGAATTTAGACAGCTACGCCATTTCAGCGCGGTGTATGAGTAGGCCTAAGAGCGAGAAGTTTTATAATGCCCTTGCCACTCCGACTCATCAATAAAAACTGCGCGCACACACACCAGACCACTTGACTTTACATCATTAAACTATTTCAGTATATTGCTTTTCTGATTGTCAAAACCACACCTAACTTATGGCGTCTCCACTCCACAGCAAAAGTGTCCTAACCACGTTACAGCTGTTTCTATCTGAGCGACTCCAATAGTGAAAGGATTTCAGTGTCATATTTCGGTGGCACTAGCTAAGCTGTCGTGGAACTCGAGATGACATGTCTACTGATAGGCAACAGGTCTCACCAACACGAAATTCTAATTGCAAAAGATGCATCCTACCTCATCTGTTGTACTGTAGTTATTCGAAATTGGGCTTTTCACAATCCAACGATATATCCAAAGTCCGAACTAGTTGGTGATGGTCTATGAAAACTGCCAGTAGGCTATGCATGCTACACGGAGTTCTGACAGGGCTGTGCATGGCCTAATAAGCAGGCAAGATATAACCAACGATCGCCATGGTTTCGTTGTCAATTCGTGTTTGTGGTAATAATGACGGCAACAATAAAACCATCTGTATCTTACGATCTTCATCATTCTTGACAGATCACCAGCCTCCTCTGGATATATGCATAGCCTATAGCCTACCTTTAGTTTTCATTTAGATTTTAAACACGAATCTACTGTCTTTACTGCCGGGAGAGAAAAACAATCCTGTATTCTTTTCTGTAGCTTAATTCTGCCTAAGGCTATCAATGAACAGAAAACCGTGTTGGCTAACAATTTATTAAATACTCCTGTTATTGTCGTCAACGACGTCGCTGTAGGCTACTGCCTTTTCAGCGCCTTCTGCTTATGATGATTCAGTCTTTTGAATTCGTTTGGCCTTGCCATGCAGTTGTAGGCTACAACGTGCCATTCCCTTCATGTGTTCTATCAAAATGTTGTATGCCCTCATGGACAGTAGCTCCGTGATGTCTGCATCTTTCCAGGTCGGAGATTTTCTGGACAGCACTATGCCACTCCATCATAACACTGGCATTTAAGTCAGATCTAACCACATGGACGCACGAAAGAAACGTCACCAACACGCCCTCTCACTAGGTGTGATTTTAACCGCATGTTCTACTTCTCGTTCAGACACAGCACATTTACATAATGTCCGGAGGAAATACTAACTAACGTTTAACATCGGCAGAACCTCCGGTCTTACACGTATGTCTGAAAGCGCTTAGTCATTATATGTAGTAGCTAGTATAAAAAGTTAAAGTGTTATTTGTTGTGTTTATTTATTTAAAAATACCTTAATGCTTTAAAAATAGTGGATTTTTTAAAAAACAATAATTATAATATTTGTATTAAAAAATATCATAAATGATTAAATATATATATATATATATATATATATATATATATATATATATATATATATATATATATATATATATATATATATTTAATAATTTATGATATTTTTGAATACAAATCGGCATATATATATATATATATATATATATATATATAGTCATTCAAATTATATTACCGGTATATGTTACACCTGAAAATGCAATAACCATTTATTTTGCACAAACAAGTCAGTTCTCAAATATGTGTAAAAGTGCTCTTGAGTTTTCGTAGATTCTGTTCTTACCTAAGAACAAGAAAACATTGTTGAATGGCAAAATCCTTGTAAAATGAGAGTGGTTGGTGCTTGAAGTCTTATGGTATAGGCCAGTGGAGGTGATTTGATGGTTTGGTAGCAATGAATTGTTCAGCTCTTTTTCAAGTTCTGGAACCATCCAAACCAAAATAACCGTTTTTTTTCGGAGTCACTAATGTTTATCGGCTATGCTTTCTTTATTTTTTGTGTGTAATCTTTTGGCCTGTTTTAAGAATGTCCATAATTTTGATGAAAGTTTATTGATTATTATTTGATTTGAGCAGCTAATCTGATTTCATGCCTCTGCTCTGTGCTCTTGAAGCAGTGTGTTGATTGACTGAAATTGTTTATGGCTCAGTCTAAACCACTGAGTTTGTTTCTGGCATGTAGAGCCAGGACTGTGTATGAACTGCAGATTGTTTTAGAGTGAGCACACACTGAATGGATAGCTCGTGGAATGTGAGGTGCCGATGACTGAACTTGGGAAAAATGTATTGAATTGGAATAAATTGCGAACTTAACCTATAACTTTGCAGTGGCTTTGAAGTATATGCTAATTATTTAGTCTCACCTGTCTGACAGATTTGGCAAGTGATTTAAGAAGATTTTTTTTTAACGATGGGCATGGCTTCTTAACTTTTAGGGCCACACCCAACAACCATCTGGGGAAAGACTAGCCAAGAGTGGAGAAAAATGTACCCAAATGTTTTTGTCAAATTTACAAACTACATCTAACTTTATCTGTTATCTATCTATTGATCCTTTTCCGCATAAATAGATAGATAATAGATAAGGCCAGCTACTCTTCCCATCTAAAAAAAATGTTTTTCCACCCGTGGGCTTATCTTTAAAAAAGCACTCTTAATAATTAACTAAGGGATGTTTTGTTTTTACTGATTGCTTCATTCATATAATTCATTCAGCAGCCTTAGCCGCACAAAACTACAAAGCGGTTGATTATTTGTGATAATACATGCTGCTAACCTTAATTTCCACAGCCAGAATTTTCAATATGCGCTGACATGTTGCAATAGCTTATGTGATCTGCCATACTTGACTAATTCAGACATGCCTACTGGCATGTGAGGGTTGGCTTTTAAGTCACCAAGTAATGCTTTGGAATGTGTTCACTCTGAGCCTTCCAGTTCAGTGAGCCACAGAGATGCTAGTGGATCAGCAGACCAGGAGGTCGCAAGAGTGAAAACACCAGACAACCAAAACTACTTGTTGAATGTGTTTTTCCACCATATTTTCCCACTATTTTCAAATCTGCATATTTCGATTTTTAGAAATCTGCTCAATGTCCCATGTGGATAACATTGAATGTTGATCAACTGACAAAACATTTTGATTAATTTATGGGGGCAAGCTAATTCAATTGGCACAGTATAAAACCCAGCTCAAAACAGTGGCTGGACAGTCACTGATCAGTCAGTCAAGACTGTAGTTTAGTTCATATATGATTACTGAGATGGCAGCAAATAGCCTATACTAAGTTTGAAATGTGCTAAATTTGTCAATCTTTCTGACCGTCTTTCTGGCGCAATACTTATAGACCAGTTTCTAACAGATGAATTAGTTTGTGGTCTTGAAACTGTATGGATGCCCACAAAGTGTGATTTCGATGAGGAAGAAAAATATTTGTTGAAGGTACATTTTGAACAGCGGATTCAAATATCAGAGGGAAAAAAAATCAAGATCTGTCACAATGTACCTATTTCCATTTTTGAGGGGCTGTATTTTACACAAATTCCAATGAAATGTACTAAATGAGAACAACCATGTACACCAAGCAAAATGATCGGTGCACATCATTTTCAAGCAGCCTCATAAACCTTTCAATTTGCCACATCATTTAGGCAACCGCTGTAAATGGCCCCTATAACAGTGGCTGTGACTAAATAGAGAATTCCCCCATTTCACTCATATTTGGAATTTCTTCCCCCATTCCACTAATATTTGGGATTTCTTCCACCATACATAAATAAGTAAATAGGTACATGTGGAGGGAACCCCTGGTTGAGTTGACACAGGCTGACCCTAATGAATTTGTGTTTGTGACTTTAAACACCAGCAACACATCAAAGTTTGACACTTACAGTGCAACTGGGAAGTGATCAGACCCTTTCAAGTTTTCCACATTTTGTTATCCTTCTTTACGCTTCTGTCATCTTCTCAAAGGAACTCTGGATCTCATTCATAGTGACCATTGGGTCCTTGGTTACCTGTCTGAGCAAGGACCTTTGTCCCGGATTACTCAGTTTGGTCGAGCGGCCAGATCTAGGAAGACTGTTGGTTGTTCCAAACTTTTCCATTTGAGAATGATGGAGGCTACCCTGCTCTTGGGCTCTTCCAATGCTGCAGAAATGTTCTTGTGTCCTTCCCCAGATCTGTGTTTTCACACAACCCTGTCTCACAGGTCTATGGACAATTCTTTCAACCTCGTGGCTTGGTTTTCACTCTGACATACACCATCAACTGTGAGACCTTATATACAGAGATGTGTGCCTCTCTTAATAATGTCCAGTGAATTAATTTAGGTACAGGTGGACTCCAATCAAGTTGTAGAAGCATCTCAAGGACCATTGATAGAAGTAGGATGCACCAGAGCTCAATTACAAGCGTCATAACAAAGGGTCTGAATACAATGTAAATTGAATATTTCAGTCTTATTTGTTTATAAATTTACATAAAACTCCAAACACCTGTTTTTGTTGGAGTACTGTGTGGATGAGAACAAAATAATTGAATCCATTTTAAAATGAGTCTGAAACAAAAGGTGGAAAACTTGAAAGGGTCTGAAAACTTTTCGGTTGTACTGTATAAAAGCAATCTAGCGTTCTAGTTTTGGGGATGGCCTTTATTTACCTACACAGTTGTGGCAAAACTGTTCTTCTTATTATATTCTTTTCTTGGTAGCTAATAAAACTCCATAGTGATGGGCCTGGACAGAGCCTGGACAGTTAGTGGAATCAGCAGCTGTCTTTATTTCTCATCTGTAGTGCCATCTAAATCAACTTCAAGATATCACATGCATTAGTCGGACATACATTAAAAGCTGTAGAATCCCACTTAAGATGGCTTTAAAATAACACCTGTGAACATTGAAGGAATAAAAAATGCACTAATCTTTGTGAAAATAAAGAATTCATAAAATGCCATTGCCATTATTTGCTGTTTTTTGAGTAAAATTAGCGTTGTGGTAACCAAAAACTGTTGAAGAGTGAGCTGGCCATTTCAATCGTGTTTTGTATTAAATGTTGACGGGCAAGACCCAGGCCAACCTTGACCACACAGAGCATTACAGTTACATATGTACACACACACACACCACACACACACACACACACACACACACACACACACACACACACACACACACCCTTAAAATAAATTATTGGAATTTGTATTCTGTATCCTTCAGTGTTGACACAGATTCATCATTTACAGAATCCCTCTCTCTCAAGCGAATACACACACTCTCACACAGAGTGTCTCTCCAAAGACAAACAAATGCGGAGAGCACAGAGAGCACAAACAGCACTGGGCCTGTCCCTTCACTCGCTTTATTTGGCCCTTCCTGCCCATAGGTGACATTCCATTTTGGCTTCTTTAGTATCGGGGGTGTGTTTGTGTGTATGTTTAGCGCCTTGGCTCTCATCTCTAGCCCTTAACCTCTCACCCTGAGCCCGGGCCTCTGGAAGGCATCAGTCACTGCCCGCAGTGGTGACTCCTGTCCAGAGTTACCCAAGAGCAGGAATGTGAGGAATGCTGAGGGGGTTTGTGGGTGAGAGCCGGCGAGCGTGTGTGGGAGCGCGTGTGTGTCTGTGGCCTGAACTCTGGGGAGGAAATGCCACAGTATAAGAATAAACAGGACTGCTACCACTGAAACCCACCAATCACAGGGCCCCGCAACTCTCACAGCACTCTCCCTCTGGATTGGTGGATTTGAACGTGGGCTGAGTGACAGTTGAAGGCGCTGTCAGTGAAGTTAGCATCCGCAGGGAAATGCGCTAACTGTCGGCAAAACAGCACCCAGTGTTCCCAGGGCAGTAGCGTGGCGTGGAGGGGAAGAATGGAATGTCCTGTTAGGGTGGCACAGACACACCGCAGCAGCAGCAGCAGCAGCAACACGGCCACATAGCACTGAGCAGGCACTGGAATGGGCTGCACTCTTGTGTCGTTTACCAAAGATAGATAGATAGATAGATAGATAGATACTTTATTGATTGGGAAATTCAAGGTCTCAGTAGCATACAGACATCACACACAACATGCACTTACAGCAGAAATGGTAAATATAAGTATAAACATATAACAAAACTCCACTGTACAAAGGGCTGATTGTCAAGCGGCGTACCCATCTGAAATCTGTAATCGTGTACACCCTTTCTACAACTGTTGACTGCAGAGTGAGGGATGAGAGAGAGAGAGAGAGGGGGATGCGGTGAAGGACGAAGAGCAGACATGAGTGGAGAGCGGAGAGTGGTACATCCTGTCCATTTTCTCAGTGTTAAACATTGACTGCGAGGATTGCGCAATATGCATATCTGAGGCACAGAGGTGTCCATGAGCTCACACAGGTGCCTTTGTTGTGTGTGTGTGTGTGTGTGTGTGTGTGTGTGTGTGTGTGTGTGTCTGTGTGTCTGTGTGTGTCTCAGGTGTTAACACAGGTGGTGGTGATGTCATCCTACCCATAGTTTTGGCAGTGTCATTCTGGGCTCATTCCATGAGGCAACTATGTCCACCTAGTGGTCAAAATAAGGAAACACACTAGTCACACCACCAGTTGGGCCACTGCTATAAACGACACACACACACACACACACACAGAGATTTAGCACTGGAGGCTTCATGTGTGCAACTCTGTCTCTGTGTGTAGGATCTCCAGATTGTGTACTCATATCTGCATGGGATGGAAGCACTGTCCAACCTGAGAGAACACCAGCTCAGGTAACAGAACTCTCTCTCTCACACACGCACACACACCACACACACACACACACACACACACACACACACACACCCCACACAGACACACACACACACACACACACACAAACACACAGACTCTCTCTCCAACTTTCACATCCATCCAAACGTGTGCATGCTCAGTGACGTTTCTCTCTGTCTCTCCCAGGTTAATGTGTGAAACAGTCCGATATGAGCAGCATGAGGCCAATGAAGTTCTCTACTAGTAAGTGACATTTTACACACACATCACAAAGCCCACTGAAATGATCCAGTCATGACTTTAGCTGATCCAAAGTCATTACACTAAGCTGATGTTTTGAGATCTATTCATGCGACTCTGCCCTAATAGTCGTTGGTGCATGTAGCTGAATTAGACTATAGAGTTGAAACAGTCACGCTTCACTCGTAGACAGAATTGGCAAATACAGACACGCACTTGTTCACACACAACGGCACTGCACACACACTTGCTGTCGGCCCCAGCTGTGGCCCAGGCCCACTCCCACACCCCCTCAGCTGGAGCAGCGCAGCGCAGCGCGGGGAGAGGGAGGGAGAAGAGCTTTCCTCTCCGCTTGGACATAATCCGTTGAAAGTGTCTTTGCATAAATCCCATCTGTGAGAGTTTGATGGATGAAACATAAAAACGATGCCCAAGTTTACACTGACCCAGAAACAAGCCCTGCCTTCTTCTAGTCACTTGCTACTTAAACAGGGTCAGCATTATTGTGTGTGTGTGTGTGTGTGTGTGTGTGTGTGTGTGTGTAGAACTGGGAAAGGGAAAGTATACACATGACTGTGTGTTTGCTCTCTTCCCTATCTTTCTCTTTTCTCTCTTTCCTCTCTTCTCTCTCTTTCTCTCTCTTCTCTCTTTTCTCTCTTCTCTCTTCTGTCTCTCTCTTCTCTCTTCTCTCCTCTCTCTCTCTCTCTCTCTCTCTCTCTCTCTGTTTGTTTCCTCCAGTCCTGATGACATTGGGAGCTGCTGGTACATTTTGCTGTCTGGATCGGTCTTCATCAAAGAATCCATGTTTCTTCCACGCAGCAGGTGTGTGTGTGTGTTATTCCATATGTGCCCATGTATGCGTGTGTGTGCGCTGCTGTGTTTTAAGATGGCATTCTCTAACCCTCTACCCCCCCACACTGCACACAACACACCTCCAGCTTCGGGAAGCGCTCTGCGGGCAGTGCAAGGAGAGGCTGTGAGTGCATCGTTCTGGAACCATCTGAGATGCTGGTGGTAAGTATGGGCAGATGAGAGAGAGAGAGAGAGAGAGAGAGAGAGAGAGAGATATGCTCTTAGAGACAGCTTTCCTGAATGTTGTCCTCGTGTCCTGTCCCAGGTGGACTACGTGGACGAGAGTGAAGTGTACTTCCAGCGCCAGGCGTCTCACCGGCAGTCCCGCCGCAGGTTCCGTAAAATCAACCAGAGTGGGGAACGAGAGACCATTATCGACACCGTGGAGCACGATGACTACCCCCTCAGCAGCAGCAAGCCCCCCCTACCCCCCACCTACCACTCAGTAAGTCCTGTTGTCTTTGAACTGAACTGCAAAACACACACACACACACACTAAATCATACAACACACACAACCATAAAATACACACACTCCTGTAAGCCAGTAAGGCAACCGTACTCTAAGCGGTCAGTGGCTTCAAAACGTCTCTGTGATGCGGGAGTAATGGTGCAACGCTGTTCTTTTCCTTGTGCTTGCAGGAGAGCCCCAAACAACAGGTGAGTCACACACCCATACACCCATCTGCTGAGTTGAGCTCTGCGGGCCGCTGGCCTTTAATGAACCCTTTAGTTGAATAGAGCAGTGGAGCTGACGTCTGGCCTGAAAACAGCTCTGTTTTGGGATTGGATCTGTTTTCCTGCTCCTCTCTGGGTGTCTATACATGCATACTAGTAGATTGGGAGTTATGGGGTAATTGCCACCTCATTTCATCTATTGTTCTCTGTCTCTGACTGTCTGTCTCTCGCTCCCTCCCACACACACACACACACACACACACACACACACACACACACACACACACACACACACACACACACACACACACACACACACACAGACACAGACACTCTCTTTTTTTCCTCTCTCTTGCTCTGATTTTCTCTCTCTCCCTGTCTCTCTCTCTCTCTAGCCGGGACACTGCTGGTCAGGTCTTTCCTTTGAGCATCATTTGAGTGTGTGGAGCCGTTGGGGTGGTGATGGCCATGGGGCGGGGCGGGGGGATGGTGGCAGGGGAGGGATCTAATTGTTCACTAATCAGTCAGTGTGGGGTCGTGCCGGAGATGGGTTTGTAGGACAGTGGGCGTCAACCCCAGCCCCTAGCAACAGCACCCCTCCCAACCCCACCACCCCCACCAGCCGCTCTGTAATCCCACCCGCAGTGTGTGTGTGTGTGTGTGTGTGTGTGTGTGTGTGTGTGTGTGTGTCTGTTGAAAAGAGCCGACCCTGTCTGTGTGAGTTTTGTTCGTGTGGAGATGGATGGGAGGCCACATGCCTGGGGCATAAGAGATCGGCTTTGGCTGATAGTGTGTGTGAGAGAAAGTGTGTGTGCCCGTGTTTTTTGAAAGAGTGTGTGGGAGGGAGAGGGAGAGAATGATAATGGTTTAGTTTAGAGAGGACCCTGATCTGTTCAACATTATGAAGCCGTTAGTTATCTCAAGCACCTATGGAGACAGGAACCAGACAAAAATGCCTGTGAGTATATTTATACCCACTTACTCCAACACATAGAGATTATCTTAGAAACACTTTTAAACATCGGCATCTACGCTCTCATATGTGTAAACACAGCAGTCCTAGCCAACACTGACGTGTGTGCACTTACTTTAAGCGTGTTTTGTGTCTTTATGCAGTCCGCTTTAGCTGCCTATGCTACATCACACGCGAGTATTTTAGTATTAGACTATTTCAATAGAGGCAAGGCGCAGTCCTATTTGACTAACAGTGACATAAAAGTCTGAGATGTGGTATTTGAGGGTGTTTTTTCAGTAGCAAGTGTCTCTACTTTAGCCACATCCTTTTGAAAAGGCTGCAGGGCTTTAACCGGTGAGGTAGTTTCATTTGTTCTCTCCACTCCTGTGTGTTGGTGTGTTGTTGTGTTGTCAACATTGCCTGCCTCTACATGACTTGAGATATTTGTATTAGTTTTTAATTTGCAGACTTAATGCTTCATTATCTACATGCGGAACAGTGGTGTTTATCGGGGGTTAGTGACCACTGGCATGCGGTTGAACAGTGGTGTTTATCAGAGTTAGTGACCACTGGCATCGGTCTCCGCTATATCATTAGATTAGAGACGGCTGACATTGTGTGGGACTGTGTGTATGGCTGGGTATTCAGGCCAGTAGAAGTAGGCCAGTGCTTTAAACACACGACTAGCATCCATTTTCATAATCTGTCAGAGGGACATCTAAACCTGCGGATTGTAGATGAAGCAGAAGGTGTTTGTCTCTCTCTCTCTCTCTCTCTCTCTCTCTCTCTCTCTCTCTCTCTCTCTCTCTCTCTCTCTCTCTCTCTCTCTCTCTCTCTCTCTCTCTCTCTCTCTCTATCTCTCTCTCTCTGTGTGCGTGCATGGATGTGCAGATGTGTTTACAGATGTGGGTGGTTTTCAGAGGTTGTTCTGAAATTCATTTGCTAATGTCCTGATGAGTCATTAGTGTATCAGTCAGACCTAACGCTTGATGCACTCTCTAATCTGTGATTTGACTCCAGAGGTGTGATGAAATGTACAGTAGATGGTTTCATGGTGTGTCTTGCAGTGTGTGTGTGTGTTTGTGTGTGTGCGCGCACGTGTGTGTGTGTGTGTGTGTGTGTGTGTTTGAGTAGTATTGTTTCTCATGGTTTCTTGATTAAACATCCTTGCACCCCTCCCCCAGCACATTGTGGTGTAATTGTGTGCTTAGCAGGGAGAGATTAGGGGGGTTAATCTTTTGATCCATCGGGAGCTGTTGGGTGAAAGGAAAAACACTGTCTTCAAGTGATCTCTCTCTCTCTCTCTCTCTCTCTCTCTCTCTCTCTCTCTCTGTCTCTCTCTCACTCACACACACACACACCCCCACTCACACACACACACGCACTCTGTAGTTCAACAGATGATGTTGGTTTGCGCAGCTATAAGACATAATGCAAAGGTGTATGTATGGCTGCACTATATGCGTGTGTGTGTGTGTGTGTCTGTGTGTATATATATTTGTGTGTGTGTCTGTGTGTGTATATTTGTGTAGCTGCACTGTGTGTGTATATTTGTGTAGCTGCACTGTGTGTGTGTGTGTGTCTTCGTGTAGCTGCACTGTGTGTGTGTGTGTGTGTGTGTGTGTGTGTGTGTGTGTGTGTGTGTGTGTGTGTGTGTGTGTGTGTGTGTGTGTGTGTGTGTAAGTGTATATGTTTCATGGTGTGTGTTTTGGTCTCTTCAGCTGGCAGTGGATTTCTCTAAGCTCCACCTCTCCGAGAGTCTCCACCCCCATCTCACCCGCTCCAGCCAATCAGCATGCAGCTTCACCAGCGAGTCTGGCAGCAGCAGCCTGTCAGACATTTACCAGGTACCACACACACACAAACACACACACACACACACACAGCCTGCCAGATAAACTCTTCTGTACATACGCAAACAATACAAATTTAATTAAACAATGAACACATGTGGAAAGCAGAATCAAAACCTAGCTTTAGCGAGGGGTTGTTTGTAATGTTTCATGTATACACACACACACACACACACACACACTTGACACACGGTGTCCATTCTCTGAGCCCATGTGCAGCAGTCGTGTGTGTCCCTGTGACACAGTAGTCCCAACGACAAGCACAGGCAGCCCTCAGCAAGCTGCCCTGCAGCGCACTGTGTGTGTGTGTGTGTGTGTGAGTGTGAGTGTGTGTGTGTGTGTGTGTGTGTGTGTGTGTGTGTGTGTGTGTGTGTGTGTGTGTGTGTGTGTGTGTAAGAGAGAGTGTGAACACCCCCCCCCCCACACACACACACACACACACCTCACTCCCATGTCCCAGTGCTTATGCTCTGGCTGGCTGCTGCTCTAAGCTTTGCCAAGTAATCACAAATATTTTTTCCATCAGCCCTTTGTTTGACGCTCCACATAAATAAATAGTGCAGAAGGTCTGTAGAAAGCCTGAAGGCTAATCCACTACAATAGTAACAAATGCATTGAATTATAAACTACGTCACTCAGTGAAATGTTCAACTGAGTTTGAGGCAACTTCAATTCAATGCCTTTGTCAAGTAATTGGTAATTAATTGCAATGGTTCTGTGTGTGTGTGTTTGTGTGTGTGTGTGTGTGTGTGTGTGTAGTCGACAGAGAGCGAGTGTGGAGAGTTGGACCTGAGCGGGCTGCCGGAGACAGCAGTGGACTCAGACGAGGAAGAGGAGGACGACGAAGAGGAAGACGTCAGTCGCTCAGCCGATCCGCTCATGAGCAGAGATGTAGTGAGGGACTGTCTGGAGAAGGACCCCATGGATCGCACAGATGACGACATTGGTAAGCACTGCACTGCACTGCACCCACACACACACACACACACACACACACACACACACACACACACACACACACACACAGACACACACACCCACACACACACACACACACACAGACATGCAAACCAACCCAAAGAACATTTTGTTTTCTTTATGAATTCCAGTTTTTATGAAGTAGGACTGTTAAGGCAAAGAAGAGTCCAACAGAAAGTCCTAAGGATAGAAGAGAAGTCTATGCATGATTAGAAATACTGCTGCTATGATGCTGATAAGTATAGTAGAAGTATAAGTATATACTCTTTTGATCCCGTGAGGGAAATTTGGTCTAAGTACAAGTATAAGTATATACTCTTTTGATCCCGTGAGGAAAATTTGGTCTCTGCATTTATCCCAATCCATGAATTAGTGAAACACACTCACACAGTGAGGTGAAGCACACACTAATCCCGGCGCAGTGAGCTGCCTGCATCAACAGCAGCGCTCGGGGAGCAGTGAGGGGTTAGGTGCCTTGCTCAAGGGCACTTCAGCCGTGCCTACTGGTCGGGGTTCGAACCGGCAACCCTCCGGTTACAAGTCCGAAGCGCTAACCAGTAGGCCACGGCTGCCCCACATGATGTCTGTGAGCATGTGACCGTTGCAGTGAAAATGTAAAATAGGTGTTTTGCACTGATGTTTACTGATGCTAACAGCTGTGTGTCTGTGTGTTTGTGTGTGTGTGTGTGTGTGTGTCTGTGTGTGTGTGTGTGTGTGTGTTTGTGCATTACAGAGCAATTACTGGAGTTTATGCAGCAGCTGCCAGCCTTTGCCAACTTGAGTGTGTGGGTGCGCAGAGAGCTGTGTGCCGTCATGGTGTTTGCAGTGGTGGAGCGCGCGGGCACGGTGGTGCTGAACCATGGAGAAGAGGTGAGCAGCTCTCCCCCCCCTCGTCTCCCACGAGACACGAGACACGCAGCTCCCCCCTCCTCCCCGTCTCGCACGAGACACGCAGCTCTCGCCTACCTCTGTCTGTTTGGACATAAGCTTTGGACACAGTGTGTGTTGGACACAGTGTGTGTTGGACACGGTGTGGGTCACTGCATGCCTGTCCCAAGCCAAGTCTATTGGCAGATCATTTAGGGAATAAAGCCTTAATGTGTGTGTGTAATATGTGTCTGTGTATACATGTTACAGCTGGACTCGTGGTCAGTTATTCTGAATGGGTCAGTGGAGATTCTGTACCCTGATGGCCAGAATGAGGCTTTGTGCATGGGAAGCAGCTTTGGTGTGACTCCCTCCATGGAGAAGGAGCTCATGGTGGGAGTGATGAAGACCAAGGTGGACGATTGCCAGGTGCGTGCCGTGCGTCCTCTTTGTTTGTGTGTTGTGCCTGTGATTCCACATCTACTCCATCTGTCCAGATGATGTGTCTGGAGCTCAGTGTAAACTCTTAGCGGCTCTTTTGTGTGTGTTTAGTTTGTGTGCATCGCTCAGCAAGAGTACTGCCACATTCTCAACCGTGTTGAGCTGAACACGCAACGTGTGGAAGAGGAGGGGGAGATCGTCATGGTCAAGGAACACCGCGATCTCGACCGGACAGGAACCCGAAAAGGGCACATTGTCGTCAAGGTACAAAGGGAATTCCTAAATGTTTGAAGTGTTTCTCAGATGGTTAACTTGCACTCCATCGCAATGACCTGCACGCCACACACAAGCTCAACTTCAACAGTGTTGACTTCTGTATTAAAAACACAATGACATGGTTCTCTGGCTCTCTCTGCCTTTATGTTAAGGACACATCCTCACAAGGACCCAGCATTCAACTTCACACAAAAGAAATGCCAGTACAGTACAATGCAATGCATAAATCCAGTCCAGCAAATAAACACTTTCCTAACAATGACCGCTTCGTCCTCTTGTCTTTGTCCTGCTGCCTCTCCCTCTCCCAGGGCACGTGTGAGCGCCTGATGCAGCATCTGGTGGAAGACCACTCAGTGGTGGACCCCACCTATATCGAGGACTTCCTGTTGACCTACCGCACCTTCCTGCCCCGCCCCCTCAGCCTTGGACACAGACTCCTGGAGTGGTTTAAAGAGCCCAGTCTGCGAGACAAGGTACACACACCTCCCTCTAAAACAAGGTACACACACCTCCCTCTAAAACAAGGTACACACACCTCCCTCTAAAACAAGGTACACACACCTCCCTCTAAAACACGCAGTGCGGCCAGGCCGCCTTTAGACCCACTAGAACCGGCTCACGCGTGCACAGTACACGTTGGTCAGTGCACACACATGTACACATTGTTCAGTGCACACACACACACACACACACACACACTAAAGGACACTTGTCTCTGCGTGTCTGTGCTGCAGGTCACCCGCGTGGTGCTCATGTGGGTTAATAATCACTTCAGCGACTTTGAGGAGGATGACGCCATGAGCGGCTTCCTGGAAGAGTTTCAGAGCTGTTTGGAAAGAGAGGTGAGGAACGCGCGCACACACACACACACACACACACACACACATATACACACATACACACGCATGCATGCATACACACACACACACACGCATACACATACACACACACGCATACACACACACATACACACGCACACACACAGAGAAACGCACACACACACATACACACACACACACACACACACACACACACACACACACACAGTTCAGTAGAAGTGTTCTCTTGGCGCTTCATGCCTCTGTGCTCTCGCCCTCTGTCCTCGGAGCAGAAGATGACAGGCCACCTGCGGCTGTTGAACATTGCGTGTGCGGCTCAGGCCAAGCCCCGCGTGGTGTGTGTGTCCCGCGCAGCGCGCGACTGCCCCCTGCCCTTCAGCCTGCTGGGCGGAGCCGAGAGAGGGACGCGCCTCTTCATCAGCGCCGTGGAGGTGGGCAGCAATGCCGAGGAGGCGGGCCTTAAACGAGGAGACCAGGTGTGTGTCAGAGGATCACATGACCTCTGTGGTCGGGGAGTGTTGTCTTTGCAGCATGGCTAATGTTGTGTCTTCTCTGTGAGTCTCCATGCTGTGTGTATGGAACCTGTTAGTAGCATCGGAAACACTTTACTTGACAGTATCGTCATAAGAGTGACATGACACTGTCATGAACACATGACACTGTCATGACACATAAACCCTAACCCTAACCCTAACCCTAATCCTAATCCTAACTTGTTATGACAAAATCCGAATGACACTTAATGACAGAAGTGTCATGAACCTTTATGACTTGTTTATGACACGTTCATGACAGTGTCATGTCACTCTTATGACGATATTGTCAAGTAAAGTGTAACCGTAGCATCTCCCCTTATGTTGCTGACCTCTCCTTTGCTCTGCTCTGCTCCTGCTGCAGATTCTGGAGGTGAATGGCCAGAGTTTTGAGAACCTGCTGCTGTCGAAAGCCATGGAGATCCTCAAAGGCCAGCTGCAGCTCACAATGAGTGTCAAGACCAACCTACTAGGTGTGCTAAGTCACCCCCTTACACACACACCTACACACACACACACACACACACCTACACACACATTCCGCTATGTGTAGCATTCAAGCATCAGCAACAAGTGAATGCACAAAGTTAATCAGAATCAGAATTAGGTTTATTGCCAAGTAGGTTTTCACATACAAGGAATTGCCTTTGGTCTCAATGTGCATGACATCCAATAAGTAATACATAAAATACAATAACACAATAAATAGACAACATGTTAGGACAAGACAGACAACCAGATAGATAGATAGATAGATAGATAGATAGATAGATAGATAGATACTTAGATACTTTATTGATCCCCAAGGGGAAATTCAACCATAACTGAGTTTACAAACAATCCATAGGATACAATACACACAATAAATAGACAACATGTTAGGACGAGGCAGACAAGCATAAGTAAGTTTAGCAAGATACTGAGTTTACAAACAAACAAAAACAAAACACAGCGCACATAGAGACCGAGGCAGCCATTTGTGGTGCCATAGCAACCACATAATTGACACACAAGACAAAAGATGCCGGACGGAGCGGCGTAATAGCCAGCGTACCTGTGACACCAAGACATACAAGACAGACAAAAAAGTTGGTTGTATCTAAAATATTATTCAGTCGATCACTCTCGCTGTGTCGTGGTCACGGAGAGTCGATGCGCTGCGTTGTCAGATGCGGTGGCGGGGCATCGAGCATCGTGGGCCAGGGTGTTGATGTGGCATTATCAGCAGCTCGATGGATGTCGTCCAGAGAGCATCCAAGGTCGAAGGCAGTGTCTAGCTGTGTTGTTGGCTGTTGCGATGGATGAGCACCATGCAAGGCAGGCCATAGTGCATTTGACCTGGTAAGCCCAGCGTCCAGGAAAGCGCCCAGAGCCTCGGTACACATAGCATCTCCGGCGCAGTATCCCCGCTGACCGGCAGTGATGGAGACCCTCGTTGCTGAGAATAGCACAGGTGGAGCATACGTTCAGCACAGTTCAGCTGTAGTGTAGCGAACAGCCCGCGTATATGAGCAGATCTCAGCTCAGTTCAGCTGTAGTGTAGCGAACAACCCGCATTTATGAGCAGATCTCTGCACTCAGTTCAGCTGTAGTGTAGCGAACAACCCGCATTTATGAGCAGATCTCTGCACTCAGTTCAGCTGTAGTGTAGCGAACAACCCGCATTTATGAGCAGATCTCAGCTCAGTTCAGCTGTAGTGTAGCGAACAACCCGCATTTATGAGCAGATCTCAGCTCACAGTGGACGGTGGCCAAGTGCGGGTCAGACTTTCAACACCAGATGCGCACCTCTCAGATACGGCAGGTAGTCAACCGACTATCAACAGAGTCCAGCCAGCGGCAGCGAAGTTACAGCCAGTAACATCAGCAGGGCAGACCAGTCACCAGATGCCACGCTGGGGGCAGTCGGCAGAAAAAAACAGCTGATCACCAGGTGAAAATCAGCTGAAAATC
>NW_027468663.1:52200703-52208203 GCF_046254945.1 Alosa pseudoharengus | reverse complement strand
GTGGCCTTGGTGTCCCCTTCTTTAAATATTCTGCTTTGCGTCCTACTAATAGCGATATATATTTAGCCTATGGCCTGTCAAAATAATCTTAGCATTCACAGCGCAAATTACGCAGTGGAGAAAGTGACAGCGCAAGAAAGTGCGTCCAAATTAACCCATTCTTCTCAGTTGAACTACTCCCGAAGTAGCCTACTCATCACACAGACATCACAAGTATCACATGAAAGAGCTTTTTCTCAGCTTTTAAACGATGTTAGCCGCTAATTGCTGTGGTGAACGGTTGAGAAAAGTAAAAAATATTAAATTTAATCATAAATTCTACTGAAGGTTTTGCGTCCATCTCCCTACCCATTCATCCCCGTGGAATACTTCACGAACCCTTCGTTTAACATATGACAAACCATATATCAGAATAAACAGCAGACCTTACCGAACAGAAAGGTGTAAAGCAGTCCCCTGTACAGTTAGCCGTTCCAGACTAATCCCGTTTTGAATTTGCAGTTAATTTCAACATACATGGATGTCTCCAAATTTGGGATTTAAGTTTTACACTGTGTTTAAATTGTTCCACATTATTTCATAACGGGCCAAATACAAAATAAATATTACAAATGTCGCCTAGATATCGGTAAATCAGAGGACAGCTGACTATAAGAGTTTGTGAAAGTAGCCTTAATGATCACAAAATGCTAAGCATGCATCTAAGCTGAGCTGTGCTTAAATTGTTCAATACATGATTTCATAACAGGCCAAATATAAAATAAATGTTAAATATAGCCTAGATATCTGAAAATATTAGATGATCAGATGATTTACAGTTATGTAATATGTCATGTTTTATGTTTTTGTAATGTTTCATACAGTGATGCAGGTCTACTGCAGTGAATACAACTTTGATCATTTTTATAGCATACTACTGTATAGTTAACTTTGGCCTTGGTGCCCTGACATGTGGCCTTTGTGCCCCCCACCAAATATGCCCAACTGAAGGCCAAGTGGCCTTGCCCCTAAAATGGTGAAATTCCAAGCCTGGTTGTTTACATTGCTGTTTGTTGTTTAATTCAGTGTGTAAGAGTTCAGGCGAGAGGAGGACTGTTGACTCCTCACCTGCCATGCCCCGAAGTCCCACCCCTCAAGCCTCACACACACACCTGGCCCGACGGAGATCCTCAAATAAAGAAACGTTTGGTAAGACTATGATCATACACAGCTGCTTGTGTCCAGTTTTCTTCCATGGCTAGATCACTCACGTGTGTGCGTGTGCGTGTGCCCGTGTCCGTGTCCGTGTCCGTGCCCGTGTCCGTGCCCGTGTCCGTGTCCGTGCCCGTGTCCGTGTGCGTGTCCGTGTCCGTGTGCGTGTGCCTGTGTGTGTGTGTGTGTGTGTGTGTGTGTGTGTTTAGGTGCCAAGTCCCCACAGCCCCTGCAGAAGGTCCTCAACCACTCTGAAGAGGGGCGGAGTCAGCAGAAGAGCCAGGTAGAGGACAGCCAATCAAACGCTTCATCACTACTCTCCTCTCCACCTGTTTCACCACAAAGCACACCACGCAGAGGTACGAGCCCAATATCACACACACACACACACACACACACACACACACACACACATATAGGAAGAGCTATATGCAGCCCAAATCTATAGGGCTGATGTTATTTATGTTGTGTACTCATGTGTATGTGTGTGTGTCAGCTGTATTGTATGTGGTGCTCCATCTGAGCACTAGTTAGTGATGTTAGGATGCTGTGTGTATGTGTGTGTGTCAGCTGTATTGTATGTGGTGCTCCATCTGAGCACTAGTTAGTGATGTTAGGATGCTGTGTGTGTGTGTGTGTGTGTGCGTGTGCGTGTGTGTGTGTGTGTGTGTGTGTGTGTGTGTGTGTGTGTGTGTGTGGTGCTCCATCTGAGCGCTAGTTGGTGATGTTAGGATATGTGATGTGCTGTGTGTGTGTGTGTGTGTGTGTGGTGCTGCAGGTGTGTATCCCAGCTCAGATGTGGACCAGTACAGTCTCCTCAGCTCCTCGTCCTGTGACCTGATGGAGGACGTGCGAGGTCCACACGCCCACGTCCACATCAACATGCCCGCACACACGCAGTCCGCCAGCAACATCCTCTCTACCGCCAGGACAGAGCCTGACCAGATCAGCCTGGGGTAGGACTACACACACACACACGCATGCACACACAAACACACGCACGCACACACACACACACACACACACACACAGGCATGCACACACAAACACACACAGACATATACACACACACACACAAACACACACACTCTCACACACAACACACACAGTCCGCCAGCAACATCCTCTCTACAGCCAGAACAGAGCCTGACCAGATCAGCCTGGGGTAGGACTACACACACACACACGCACGCACACACACTCACACACAGACATACACACACATACACACATACTCTCACACACACACACACACACAGCTGTGGGGCAGCCGTGGCCTACTGGTTAGCGCTTCGGACTTGTAACCGGAGGGTTGCCGGTTCGAACCCCGACCAGTAGGCACGGCTGAAGTGCCCTTGAGCAAGGCAGCTCACTGCGCCGGGATTAGTGTGTGCTTCACCTCACTGTGTGTTCACTGTGTGCTGTGTGTTTCACTAATTCACGGATTGGGTTAAATGCAGAGACCAAATTTCCCTCACGGGATCAAAAGACTATATTTTTACTATACTCATACTTATACACTCTCACACACACACACACACACACATATATGTGACCCTGCAAGGCGAAACCAGTCGTTTTGCGCACGGTGCTATTTTGAGAAAATCCACGATAAACAAACGTACGGGTTAAAATGTCGAATTTCACGTTTTCGCATAATTCAACAGTATACAGTCTACACTTTCATATTGTCAACAAACTTCACAGATAAACATACGTTTTGACTGTTAAACCCTTACTTTAAACGTATCATCAAAAGATGAAGCAAACCCGACCTTTCGCGTTTGTGTTTGTGTTGGGGAGCGTGATGTTCCAACATTCCATTTGTTTGCTATGCGAGAGTAGGGGAGAACTGGCACAGTCGTAACACTTTTCTATTCTCTCCGTTCAAACTCCATTTACATAAAGCTGTGAAATTTGGCCAGAGAGGAGTCATATTTTTCCTGTTCATGAAAGAATTACAAAATATGTTCTAGTTTGTTAAGAATTTAACTTAACAGCGACATGTAGGTCTACACTAGCCTCGGATCTACCTTTGTTACAACCTGACGCAGCCATTAAAACGTGCGGTAGCCTACCATTGTAACATTAGCATAAGCGTCATGATTGTAACAGTTCTTAAATCATGATAGCCTTGTTGATAAACTGCTTATCTCTTCATGTCTGAAGCATTTGGTCCAGTGGTCTTTGAAGTTGCTGCAGCTGCCTAAAGTTTAAAATGGCTGTGATGGCTGATGGTGGCACAAAATTCATAATCCATAATCTATTTTTTTTTTTTGGGGGGGGGGGGGGGGTATATCGCAAAACCATGGTAATTTCTTGCTTACCGACCGCGGTAAGAAAACATCCATACCGTCCCAGCCCTACCCTCAATATACATATCGTTGGACAGCTTAGTTTATGGCCGTTCGTGTGAGTACAATAACTTAATTTTGTACATTTTACCAAAACGACTGGTTTCGCCTTGCAGGGTCACATATACACATTCAAATACATTCAATTACATGTGTACATAAGCTCTGGTCACTGATGTCCACCCTGTGCTCTCTTTCTCTGTCTCTCTCAGCTCCTACTCTCTGTCTCAGGACCAGTGTGATCGTGCATCACTGGACGCCGCTGACAGTGGCCGCGGAAGTTGGACCTCCTGCTCGAGTGGTTCCCATGACAACATCCAGAGCATCCCGCAGAGGTGTTGGGACACATTGTCCGAAGGTGCAGGAGGTGTGCGGGGCTACTGGACCACACCCACCGGTTACTGGGGAGACGAGCTGGAGGGGGAGACGGGAACAATCAAGCGCCGTGGTAACAAGCCTGTCATAGGTGAGTGCCGTGGTAACAAGCCTGTCATAGGTGAGCGCCGTGGTAACAAGCCTGTCATAGGTGAGCGCCGTGGTAACAAGCCTGTCATAGGTGAGCAATAGACCTCTGAAGTCACCTACAAAAAAGAACCAAAACGGCCATGTTTGCCCATATAAGGAGTTCCGGTTGTTAATTGAAGCTAACTACCTATGGAAAGTTGCATTGCAAGTTAGCTCTGGGGTAGCAAAAATCTAAGTGTGCCGACTTTACATACCGGAGATCACAGCATCCACTCGAAGGCAGAGGACAAAAGTGTGTTCAGGAAAACGTCTGCATTTCAGACTTTTTCATCCCCGCGAGAGTTTAACAGGTGCGATAATTCAAAATCCCCATGTTATTTTCCAACAGGAAAAATCGCCAGATAGCTTTTTTGTAGGCGAACTTCAGAGGTCTAATTAGTGCTGTGCTGATGTTAACTGTCTGAATTGTTATTAATCTGATTGTTAATCGCATCGTCTGTGAAGTCCCTTCTAATTGCTTAGAGAACATCTAGAGAACATCTCCTCTCATAGCACCACTTACTTTAGAGAACATCTCCTCTCAGCACCGCTTACTTTAGAGAACATCTCCTCTCATAGCACCACTTACTTTAGAGAACATCTCCTCATAGCACCGCTTACTTTAGAGAACATCTCCTCTCATAGCACCGCTTACTTTAGAGAACATCTCCTCATAGCACCGCTTACTTTAGAGAACATCTCCTCTCATAGCACCGCTTACTTTAGAGAACATCTCCTCATAGCACCGCTTACTTTAGAGAACATCTCCTCATAGCACCGCTTACTTTAGAGAACATCTCCTCATAGCACCGCTTACTTTAGAGAACATCTCCTCTCATAGCACCACTTACTTTAGAGAACATCTCCTCATAGCACCGCTTACTTTAGAGAACATCTCCTCATAGCACCGCTTACTTTAGAGAACATCTCCTCATAGCACCGCTTACTTTAGAGAACATCTCCTCTCATAGCACCGCTTACTTTAGAGAACATCTCCTCTCATAGCACCGCTTACTTTAGAGAACATCTCCTCTCATAGCACCGCTTACTTTAGAGAACATCTCCTCATAGCACCGCTTACTTTAGAGAACATCTCCTCATAGCACCGCTTACTTAGAGAACATCTCCTCTCATAGCACCGCTTACAACAAGTCTTGCTGATCAGCAAGCTTGAACTGACACTCAACTGTTTAAAAAACGGCACTCACTGATGCACTTATTCTTACTGTACTCTACCGTTTTTAAATTGTCCTAAAATTGTTGAGAGAATTGCTTTATGCTTTAAAACTTAACTGTTACCATGTTGTTAGTCGCTTTGGTTAAAAATGCGTCGGCCAAATGTAATGCAATGTAATGTAATGTAATGTAATGTAATGCGAAGCTTCATTGGCTCGGTAGGTCACAGAGAAGGGCGTTTCCGTGAGCCCCCGCCCACGCCTCCGGGTTACACGCCTTTGGCGGAGGTCAGCTACAACCCGCCCCCTGGGAGGCGTCCCCCAGACTACAACGCTGCACTGCAGAGGTCACGCCTTCTCAAGAGAACATGTGACTCTCCAGGGCCAATCGGTGTTCAGCAGATTGGCCACGCCCACAGGCAGGCTCCACGCCCCCCTCAGGGGAAGGAAGGTGAGGCAGTGCAACGCTGAAGGAGTATATACACATGCACACACACACATATACACATGCACACACACACACACACACACACACATATACACATGCACACACACACTCAGGGGAAGGAAGGTGAGGCAGTGCAATGCTGAAGGAGTATATACACATGCACACACACACATATACACATGCACACACACACATATACACATGCACACACACACACACACACACATATACACATGCACACACACACTCAGGGGAAGGAAGGTGAGGCAGTGCAACGCTGAAGGAATATATACACATATACACATGCACACACACACATATACACATGCACACACACACACACACACACATATACACATGCACACACACTCAGGGGAAGGAATGTGAGGCACACTCACACCTCCCACATACCCTAACACTGCACACTCACACCTCCCACATACCCTAACACTGCACACTCACACCTCCCACATACCCTAACACTGCACACTCACACCTCCCACAAATACCCTAATTCACCTCTCCCTTTCTCTCTCTCATTCCCTCTTCCTTTCTCTCTCTCATTCCCTCTCCCTTTCTCTCTCTCTTTCTCTCTCATTCCCTCTCTCTCTCTCATTCCCTCTCCCTTTCTCTCTCATTCCCTCTCTCTCTTTCTCCCTCTCTCTCATTCCCTCTCTCTCTCATTCCCTCTCTCTCTCTTTCTCTCTCTCAGTAGATGGAGAGCAAGTGTCGGCGGTGTGAGGGTCACTCTGTAGCCGGGGCAGTATTATGTAGCAGAGGAGGGAGGCAGGAGGGACGAGTATTTGGCACTTTGGGCATCTGGCAGGGACTTCCTGTAGCCTCTGTCTCTGCGTGCTGGAGCTGCCAGCCTTTCCCCATCTTCTGGATCCCACGTCACTGAAGCACAGACTTCCCGCCCATCTGTCAGCTCATCATCGTCTTGGAAACAGTGTTATTACCCATTTCAGCATGGCTACCATCAGGGTCAGACACAGGTTACACTGACCCAGTGTGGTAGTGTCAGTTCGGGTGAATGTGTTTTGGTTTTGTGCTGCTGTGTGTGTGTGTGTGTGTGTGTGTGTGTGTGTGTGTGTGTGTGTGTGTGTGTGTGTGTGTGTGTGTGTGTGTGTAGCTACGTCAGTTGCAGTTTATTCTCATCTGATGATGAGACTGATTGTCTTAACTGGGTGTGTGTGTGTGTGTGTGTGTGTGTGTGCATGCTCATGGTCTCCCTTTGGGCAAGGCATTGGTGAAGAAGACATTTGTGTGCTCGCTGCTGTCTGCTTCTCACCTTCTAAAGAACGTGTGAAAGGCACGATGGAGAACAAGACAGACCAGGGAGAGGAGATGGACAGAGCTTGTGGATGTCCTGAGACAGCTGCACTATGGAACTGACCGATATAGTCCACCTGGAAACTTACCAGTATTACACCAGCACAATATTTAAAGAGTCCTCAAGCCAAAATTAACCTGTAAAGATTTGAGTCTTTTTACCATTTAAATGCCATCATCAGTGTTCAGGGTTTTTACTTTGTGAAAAAAAATATTATATTTTAAGTCTTGTTTTTAGGCAAAGACCATTCAAAAATATTGCACATCTTTGCTGACATTTTTGTAAAATTTTAACTTCAAGTTTTAAGACTATGAAATGTGGACTAATGTCTAAGTGTGTGTGTGTATGTACGTGTATGTGTGTGCGTGTGTGTGTGTGTGCGCAAGATGGGTAGGTTTCTGTCTGTTTTTAATTCCTTCTTATTTTCCTGTTTATCCCACAACAGACTTTTATGTCTTTCACAAAGACAAGCCCAGTGTTCTTTATCCCTGTGTA
>NW_027468663.1:52168203-52195703 GCF_046254945.1 Alosa pseudoharengus | reverse complement strand
CTTGGCATAATGTTTGCCAAATTTCAAATGAATCTGACAAACCGTCTAGGAGGAGTATGTTCAAATTGATCATGTGAAATCAGCATAATTGCCATTCTTTCTGTTGCCAGTTGGTGGCGCTATGCCAAACATGCATTATGGGCATGTGAATATTATCATTAACATGGTCTTTAATGACTTGTGAAATGTAAAACATTTCAAGCCATGCATGGTGAATTATGACACATTTATTGTTTGTGTGGAACGGTATTAAAATGAACAATTTCGCCATTTTGTCAAATTACAACATATCAATAAAAGGCTTCACAATTTAGAATCAGGAACATCTCGGCGTTATGTATACCAACTTTGACATGAATCGGATCAACCGTCTAGGAGGAGTACGTTAAAATTGATCATGTCCACAACGCACTCAATTACCTCACTTCCTGTGGGCGTGGCTAATGGCATGTTAATACAAAAGTTGTTTGTTTTTGGGAGTTACATACACCCACCAAATTTGGTGTGTGTATCTAAAACTATATGCCAACCACAAGTCACAGTGACATAAGGGGGCGCTATGGAGTTCGTAGGCAACGCCCGGTGCCAAGCTTTTATCCCTGTCTATTCACTGTATCACTTGTGCCAAATTTCATGCGTTTTCACCCATGGGAAGCACCTCTTTTGGCATCATGATTCATCACATATTTCATCACATATTAGTCTGCACAAAATCCCAAATACCTCACTTCCTGTTGGGCGTGGCTAATGCATTGTACATACGAAAGTTGTTCATCTTGGGGAGATACAGACACCTACTAAATTTGGTGTGTGTAGCTGAAAGTATATGCCCACCACGGGATCAGTCTTCTAAGGGGGCGTAAGGGGGCGCTTTTACCTAGCTGCTTTGTGTGACACCTGATGTGTGTGATAAATGTCAAGACTTTTCGATTATGTTAACCACCTCATAATATTTGCCAACCACGGGATCTGTCACCTAAGGGGGCGCTAGCGAGTCCCTGGGCCACGCCCGGGGTCAAGCTCTTGTACCTAACTGCGATGCGTGACACCTGACGTGTGTGCCAAATTTCAAGAGTTTTCGACCATGTTAACCACCTCAAAAACAGGAAAGCAAAAAAGTGGAATAACAATAATAGTGAAAAATAATAATAATAATAATCCTTACAAAAACAATAGGGCCTTGCGCCCTTCGGTGCTCGGGCCCTAATTAAGACCAGCAGCAGAGAAGGACACACGGACACACGGCCACACGGCCCATTCGCTTGTGCTTGTGCTGGTGCTGGTGCTGGTGCTTGTGCTTGTGCTGGTGCTTGTGCTTGTGCTTGTGCTTGTGCTGGTGCTGGTGCTGGTGCTGGTGCTTGTGCTGGTGCTGGTGCTGGTGCTTGTGCTTGTGCTTGTGCTTGTGCTTGTGCTGGTGCTGGTGCTGGTGCTGGTGCTTGTGCTTGTGCTGGTGCTTGTGCTGGTGCTGGTGCTGGTGCTGGTGCTGGTGCTTGTGCTTGTGCTGGTGCTGGTGCTGGTGCTGGTGCTGGTGCTGGTGCTGGTGCTGGTGATTGTGCTGGTGCTGGTGCTGGTGCTTGTGCTGGTGCTTGTGTGCATGTCCAGGACTTTCTTCTTGGCTATAGATAAGGCACAGGAAGCATTCAGTGCAGCACAGGCTGCCCCCCCCTTCCTTCCTCCCTCTGTCACTGCTTTTATTATGCCTCATTGGGTGCACATCATCTAACTAACGTGTGGAGAGTGGTTATTATAATTGTGTGTATGTGTGTGTCTGTGGAGGTGGAGGGAGAATCCATGTGGTTTCTGTCAGGACAGTAAGTTTGCAGGGAATGTAGATTAAGGCCATAGGTTGATGTGCATGCATTCATGCATGTGTGTTGCTGCTCTGACCATAGAGAATGTCTTGAAACTGTGTTTGTGCGTGAGTGCATCCCTGCCTCTGACCAGTGGCCTGTGAATGTGTGATGTGTATTAAAGTAGGACAAGGCAGGGAACTCACAGGGGTGTAACTGGGTGTCACAATGGATATACATGTTTAAAATGGTATTGTATGTGCCACAAGCTCTACTGTAATGTTCTGGAATGATGTGTCATTTGTTCTCAGCAGGGAGAATTAGTGGAGGGAACCTTTGTTTTGTGAGGAATCATTCCAGGCAACAACGTGATAATTCCACACCAATGTTCCCTTATCACATATCTCCATTGACTGCCACGGACTGTTCCAAGCCCAACAAGGTAAGCCCTTTCAGCAGAGCCTCAGGAGAGGAGGGGCTCACACCGGTATTGGGCATGTTAGTTCTGCTTGTTGTTGTATTGGTGATATGGATGCTATTCGAATGCTATAAAGAGCACTGTGTTTGTGTCTGTGGTGCAATTGGTCAGTCATGGTTCATGTTCATCAACAGACATGACACCATAAATATGTCTTTCCGTCCCACTCACTCCTCATTCATGCCTTCACACTGCCTGATACTAATGACACATGACCGCTTGTTAACTCTTTCATGCAAGCGCACCAGTCATAAATCCACTCTGACAATTCCTGTGGTCCACTCCGTGTGTGTCTGTGTGTGTGCGTGTGTGCATGTGTGTGTGTGTGTGTGTGTGTGTGTGTATGTGTGTGTGTGTCACCAGTCACAATTCAGGGTTGACAAAAATGCCACTCTCCTGTTTCTTAGCAACAGCGTTCTCACTTCTGAGACATTTAATGTTCTTAGCGCAACATTTTTAACATCTTTCTTGGGATCGCTATCAGGTATTCTTGTGCACTATGAGTATTCATGTACTTGTGGGTGCATGCCTGTCTTGTTGAATGCAGTTTCCATGGTTACTGGTACAGTAGTACAATTGCCGTGGTTACGTTAGGTTAGTGCTGGCATGGCTGGCGGCTGCTGTCAAACGAGTTTAGCCTCACAGACTGAGATCATAGAGGTGACCAGAACAGTCTCTCACTCTCTCTCTCTCTCTCTCTCTCTCTCTCTCTCTCGCTCTCTCGCTCTCTCAAACTCTTTCACTCGTCTGTAAATTTCATCCTTCCCTTTTTTTCCTCCTCCACACTGTGCTTTCTCTCCCTCACACAGAGAAGCTCTAAATATGTCATATGTCCAAATGTGCAATGCATGTGTTTTTGTTGTTTTTTTTTTAAAGCATTTTTGTTCTATTTTGCTACCTGTTTCTCTGTAACTGGCACACCGAGAGAAAGAGAGGACAGGGAGAGAGAGAGAGGAGAGGGAGAGAGAGAGAGGAGAGCAGAGGGAGAGAGAGAGAGAGAGAGGAGAGGGAGAGAGAGAGAGAGGAGAGGGAGAGAGAGAGAGAGAGGAGAGCAGAGGGAGAGAGAGAGAGAGAGGAGAGGGAGAGAGAGAGAGAGGAGAGGGAGAGAGAGAGAGAGGAGAGCAGAGAGGAGATGTAGAAAGGGGAAGACAGGCCACATTAATCTATTGGGCCTGGAAATGTCCAGACAACTGACCCTGCGCTCTGATACTCTCTCATCTGCGTGCATCTCCCACTCCACTAGATTAGTGCAGCCACTCTGCTACAGATACTTTAAAATATATTTAATCTCTAAAAGTATAATGTATCTCTCTCCCTCTCACTCTCTTCTTTCTTTCTTTGTCTATTACTGTTTCGTTTCTCTTTGTTATTTTCTAATTTTTCAGTCTTTTTCTTTTGCTGACACTGGTGTTTGCACTCATGAACCGGAGTATGGGTAGCTTTTCAACTAGATATTTCGCAGGCTTTTGTAATGTGTGAGGAGCGTTGTGTACCTGCAGTTCTCACAGGTATGTGTGGTAGTGTGCATTTGTGCATAGATATATGGTCTTGTCAGACGATGGCCTTAAATTTGAACTTGCCTGAGGAAGAGTTTTGCTCCATTCAAATAATCACTCTGAAAAGCTCTATATCCTCTTAACTCCAGCATTCAAACAAGCACCATGCAGAGTGGAGAAAAACCTCTGGAGTTTAAGTAATGGCACAATTATTTCTGAAAATGTTTCGGAAATCCTCTCGAGGCTCCAAATGCTCTCATTAGAGCTGGCGTGGGATGACAGCTCATTTCTGCTATGCGTACAGCCAGCATGTTTGTCGCTGAAAAGGAATTGATTGGTCTTATTTTAGCCATTGCCTGGTTGGTGTTGGAAACGGCTTCAGACAGGGAGAAAGCACCTGTAATCTCATTTCACCAGCGGGACTGCTGTTAGTGCTGGCACAAAGCCTCAATAGAGCTTCCCTCTCCACAAATCCATGCCTTCTCAAATGTTTCTCCATCTGACTTATTTAATACAAGCTTGAGGGATATATATTATTCCACAGAAGAAGGGAAAGAAATAGAAGTACCAAATCTTATAAGCTAAGGCTTATCATTCATGTAACTTGATAGATGCTCTGATTTGTTGTTGCAATTTTGTACCAGCCTTTGAACAAAGAGATGTAGTAAGGGAAGATGAAAAAAATAATAAATCCAATTTTTCTCTTTAATATTTTATTTATGACTGTGAAGGAAATTCACAACAGCAACAATACTAGAGAAAGCTTAAATGAAGGACTATGAGAAATACTTAAACAAGGATTTTAAATGGAAACCAATGAACAACACTTATGAGTAGTGCTATACTTAAAAGCAGATTCAAGTCCAGTTTTTTTTATGTATAGCCACCCAGCATATGGTTTAATTCTCAGCTGTGAAATACAGTATATTTGGATCCCTGCCTACTGCAATAACCTGTCTAAACTGGACATGAGTGAGCAGAGCCCATTACCACACAGAGTGGGCATTTGACAAATACACCTCTAGAAGGTCAGAGAAAAACAGGGACGAAGGCTCCTTTGAAGGTCTGTTTGTCCATGTTCTCTGGGGCTGTTTGAGGGGGGTGTCATTTCCTTTGAAATATGGAGAGTACGAAATATTGGAAATGAGAACAGCTCCAAATGTCAGGGACAAGAGGCGTAATGCATCAGTGCAGAGGCTTGAGAGCATCTCTTCTTTTTCTTACTTTCACATTTGAAGGTTTACACTCAGCATCTGATCCCAGCAGTCAGGCATATCATGTTTAGGGAACGCTTTCCTTGAACCTTGGCAGATGCCTTATCCAGTTCTCAGTCAACATGGTCCAATGATTGGACCGTATCACCATTTTTGGCAATTATTATGGTAGTTTTCAGAATTTGGAGTCAAAGCAGAAGCCTTGTGATCTACCACACCATCACCATTCCAGGGGGGGTTTGTTAACATGGCAAGCTACACAATGGTGGAATGCCAAATACTTTCTATGCCTACTTGAAGATGTTGAAAAGAGTTTTGCAGGTTTTGTATCAGTGTTCCAAAGCAAATTCAAAGCTTCTTAACAGACTAAAACGCTTCAAGTAGCTGATGAAACTGTTTCTACTCTGAGATAAAAGCATCAAATGAGAGAGTAATCTAAAAGGACTTGTCCTTGCATAACAGACGCCAATTCTCCCCCACCAGGTTAGAAGGATTCTACAAGCTACATTTTCCACTCTCACCCAGAGATCATGGCCTGCAGAAGTAACCTGTCAGTTGCCTGCACACACAAATGTGACATATCATAGATGACTCTGGTTCACTGCCTTCATGATTCAGGCTGCCTCTGTGGCAGTCTGGAGGATGATTATGTTTCCAAAGCAGTCGTATGCCACTTGGATCTGATGGAATACAGCGAGAGACCTGGGAAAGAAGAACTCCAACTATCTTGTTTCTACTTTATTCTACCTTGTCTTTTATTACTTTTATTGCTTTTTATTCTTACTTACTTACTTACTAATTATTCTTTATTTTTAAATGATTTTACCTTGTGTGTTTTATGTTTTCTTTTTATTATGATCTTTACCTTTTGAACTATTCTTTGACTATATTGCCCTTCTATGCTTTAATGTGTTATTATTGTTTGGTTTTGTTTATGTAAAGCACATTGAATGACCTCTGTATATGAAATGCGCTATATAAATAAACTTGATTTGACTCCAACGCTTTTCTGAATTTACAAATTACAGCAATACATAATCAATGAAAAATCAACTGTATGCTTTCTTGTTGAAGAAATGTATAAAGGCGAATGCATTTACACCCTGCTCTGAGAAGAGAAGGGATGAGGGTTAGGCCACGTTTATGCAGTTTGATTGGCTGCTGCTGATTGGTCACTGGCTCATAGCGCTTTCCCTTCAGAAGAGATGCTTTTTGCAGCCTGTGCAACATAGCAAACCTCTTCAGGCCCATCAGCACAATGTTAGGGAGATAAAAAGCAGGTAAGTCTGACAGCACTGTGCATGTGTGACAGCTCATGGAGTCTTAATAGGATGAAAAAGCCCAAACTCAATAAACTCTTCAAAGACCGCGTCGACGGGAAGGAGACGGGACATTCCTCACTATCCTGCATATAAAATAGCCCTCTAGTGGAAGAGAAATGTTTTTTGAAAGTCTAATGTCTGAGGTGCACCATTTGTGCTGCTGTGGCTCAGCTGGTAGATCAGCATGCTGACAGGACAACAGCAGGACTACGGGCCCCATCCCCAAACAGCACACACACTGCTGACAGGACAACAGCAGGACTACGGGCCCCATCCCCAAACAGCACACACACTGCTGACAGGACAACAGCAGGACTATGGTCCCCACACAGCACACACACTGCTGACAGGAAAACAGCAGGACTATGGTCCCCATACAGCACACACACTGCTGACAGGAAAACAGCAGGACTATGGTCCCCACACAGCACACACACTGCTGACAGGACAACAGCAGGACTACGGGCCCCACACAGCACACACACTGCTGACAGGACAACAGCAGGACTACGGGCCCCATCCCCACACAGCACACACACTGCTGACAGGACAACAGCAGGACTACGGGCCCCATCCCCACACAGCACACACACTGCTGACAGGACAACAGCAGGACCAGGGGCCCCATCCCCACACAGCACACACACTGCTGACAGGAAAACAGCAGGACTATGGTCCCCACACAGCACACACACTGCTGACAGGACAACAGCAGGACTACGGGCCCCACAGCACACCCACTGCTGACAGGACAACAGCAGGACTATGGGCCCCGTCCCCACACAGCACACACACACTGATCTACTGCAGCACTCTTACAGCTGGCTGGATGAAAGCAGCGGTTCAATGGACATGTCAGTGCAGGAGTGAACGTCTATTAGAACATGATAGACAGCAGGAGTGAACGTCTATTAGAACATGATAGACAGCAGGAGTGAACGTCTATTAGAACATGATAGACAGCAGGAGTGAACGTCTATTATAGGGGTGTAAAGATTAACCGATACGTATCGGTATCCGTTTTTAACGTGTAAGATACGGCTACATCGATATGTGAAGCCCCGTATCGGAATAAAACTGAAATGAACCGGTCGTTATATCGATTTACTTGTTACGAATCGGTTCACAACCTTTTCTGCTCACTCTCATTTACGTTCCAAGCAGCGCGTTCATCCCACGTCCGGTTTTGAAACTATACGTGGCACGGAATTGTGGGTAATGCAGTTCGTTTTTGGCTACATTCATTGCCCAAAGTTGTCAAATGACCTCATTACCCATACATCTACTGCAACTTAAGCAGGTGACAACTCGCACTCGGTCATTTGTTTTACAGTTTTTACTCTTTTGTTTTTCAAAATCCAGCGCGAAATGAAACACTAAACAGCAACGATAGTCTGTAGAGTATAGCCTTACGTTTGATGAAGGGATTTCCTTAATGTTAAATAATAATTTGGCCCTTGCTAAAACGATGCACAAATGATTAGCCAATTATTTTGTTCATATTCACTCAGACTTGTGACATTATAAGTCTACCGTTGGAACAAAATAAACCCAGAGAGTTCATTGATATGTAGGCCTATTTTATTCTTGTAGGCTATATGAGAAAAGGCCAAGAGTGTCTTAAGCACTGTTTTATTTTATTTTGGTATTGTCTTACCTCAACAAGGCTACAGCTCCATGAAAACAATCAGATATAACTCTATAAAATCTATAAAGTCTATAAAAAAAATATGTTGTATTTGGCTGCTGTGTTTGACTGAAATGTAGACTATTCTTTTTTCATTTCAATACAGTATATGAAACAAACCTCAGTTTAGATAATCATATTCACACATTTTTTTTGCCTAATTGACAACCATGACTGATAACTGATAATATAAAATGAATGTGCACCTTGAGCAAATGATAAAAAATCTTTCAGAATGCTTTCCATTCTTGAACTGCATCGAATTGCATCGAATCGGATCGCATCGAATCGTACTGAATCGTTTTTTATAAACATGTATCTTTTCTTGTATCGAATCGTGCCCATGTATCTCGATGCGAATCGTATCGTCTTTTACATGAGAGATTCACACCCCTAGTCTATTAGAACATGATAGACAGCAGCAGGGACAGGGAGCTGCTCACCAGATGGACTTTGGGAGGAGGTACAGTAGGTGCAGTTAGGCTGAATGAGTGCTGCCTGTGTTGAAAAAGCCAGTAGAAGAAAAGTGAGGTATTTCACATGTCTACAGAAGGAAGGTCCCCTTGGCCCCATGCAGAACACACCGTTGGTTGTGTGGGGTTCTTCTTCATTACATGCAGAACACACAGTTGGTTGTGTGGGGTTCTTCATTACATGTAGAACACACCGTTGGTTGTGTGGGGTTCTTCATTACATGTAGAACACACAGTTGGTTGTGTGGGGTTCTTCATTACATGTAGAACACACCGTTGGTTGTGTGGGGTTCTTCATTACATGTAGAACACACAGTTGGTTGTGTGGGGTTCTTCTTTATTACATGTAGAACACACCGTTGGTTGTGTGGGGTTCTTCTTCATTACATGTAGAACACACAGTTGGTTGTGTGGGGTTCTTCTTAATTACATGTAGAACACACCGTTGGTTGTGTGGGGTTCTTCATTACATGTAGAACACACAGTTGGTTGTGTGGGGTTCTTCATTACATGTAGAACACACAGTTGGTTGTGTGGGGTTCTTCATTACATGTAGAACACACAGTTGGTTGTGTGGGGTTCTTCTTTATTACATGTTTGCAAATTGGACATTGTCCAATTTCCTAAATATGATATGCACTATCAACAAATAATGACATGGACTTAAGCTTGGGCACACTATCACTCAAGTGTGCAGGGGTAAACCAAAACAGGGAATGTTAGCTACTTAATTATACATTTAAATATGAACATTATCATAATATTTTTGTGGAACACTGAGCTTGTAAGCTTCTCTCTGATTTAGAGTCAAGAGACTGTGCGGTTGTGTGGTTATAATGTGAAGGCACAACAGTACGAGTGGTTCAGTGGCCTTGTGCATTCATTTCTCCCTATGGCATACATCCTCTTGGCAGTCTGTGTGATTTCCTTCATTTTGTTTGCACTAGAATATTTTTCAGTCAATATACTATATCGTCAAAAATATGAAGATTGCATTTGAATAATGGGGAGGTAATTTTTTGCGACGCTCATTAAAATGTCTGATATGTAATTATGTGCAATGCTGGGGGCAACAGGCCCAGATGTCCAGAACAAAATGAATGGCTACTCAGCTGAGCCTCAGGTGACCAGGCAACACTGATCATGTATTAGTAACTTATAACAGTGAACATTCTTCATCTACACAGCTCCCTACACAAACTGCGAATTTCCCCACTGCTTACCCTGTACCATCTCAGCTCCTCCAAGTATTGAGTGGAAGGAAATTGCAAAGAACTAAAGTGAACGAAGGATGCAAATATATAAAATGTGATATGACAGGTTTAGGAAAATAAAATGCCCTCCTTTGAGGATATAGTTCTGTCTAAGAACAGCCTAGGGTCTATTTTGGGATGATAACAAGCGCAAACTTTTATTGGGGACCAAAATGTGGTTTAAATGAGCAATTTACTTTGACATAGTGAGCTTGCCCCCTAGGCTATATACTATTTCCTTGCAAATGCATATTCTTACTCAAAACTACTCCGATTAACGTCATATTGGTCCCCAACGAAAGTTTACTCCATCCCCTAGGGTGTTCTTAGACTGGACTGTTCCTTTAACTGTTCTGATTCACTTGACATTGACAGCAATTAATGCAGTCGAGGATCCTGAAGGGGAAGAGACCTGGACTGAGTACAGGGAGCTCACAGGGATTCATAAGGTGAATGAAGAAAACAGCGGAACAGTAAATGAGATGGAGGAGGGAGAGCGTGTGCGGTGGAGTAAGAGTGCTGTGGAGGATAATGGAGAGGAGTGGGGAGCGGACCAGGCACGCAGGGCATGAAGAGGCTGTAGAGCGAGCGCACCGTTATGGAAAATAAAATGAGCAGACGATTTAGTAAAATGATGACACAGTTTAGTAAAGTGAGCACACAATCTCTCCATATACCAAAAAAGAAGCCTTGTAATGACACCTCCTGGGTTCTGTAGCTCCAGGGTTCCGTAGCCTAGTTATTTTAGCACAGATAGGTGGGGCCAGCCGAGAGGCTAGATAAGGTCCAAGGCTGGCCAGCGGCGTCCGGCCAATGTGTCAGCTGGTCCATCCAATCAAATGTGTTTTCACACTTGACAATTACATAAGGAAAATAAACATATATTGTCAAATACAAAAAAAAAGGTCAAATGAAATGTATTTGACAAATGCTCCAAATAGTTGCAGTTTTTGTGCACTTCAAATATCCTTAAATGCTGTGTACTGCAACATGTGCAACAACATCTCACGTTAATGACCCAATTAGGACAGAAGGAGTTGTATGAAATCAGCAGTCTCACTTTCCAAGAAGACAACAATTTAAATATAACCCAATGCTGACATGGCCTGGAGATGAATGTCCAGTCACCCAATTAAGCTGCCATAGGAGAAACTGGATCAATATCACAATAAATATCTCAGTAAAATAAGAATATTGCAAAGCTGCAATAGCTGCCAAAGATGTTCATTCATTGTTGCTGAATCTAACATTTAGGTGCTCGTGTGCTGATTAGTTCCCTTAATGGTTTTATTTGATAGATTATGCCTTCTTTTCTCGCCATTCATTTAGAATTCATTCGTATTTTTTGTGAAACGCTTAAGAGCTTTAAGCATTTCCATCAGCAAACAGCAAACCACCTACAGTAACTGAAGGCAGCACAATCTGCCCACACTACTCTGGAGAAGAAGGTTAGGGGGAGCTGGAAGTATACGAGTGCACGTGTGCTGAGGTCTCTCTGCCATTTCAGTAGGATACTATATGTTTATTAAAGTGGAATGAAGCTGACTATCTGTTCACTTCAACCTGCTTCTGTTGTGAGGTCTCCTAAGACTTAGGCACAGTCAGGGATGGATTACTGCACGGGCCTACCGGGCCCAGGCCCAGGGCCCAAGAAGCCCAAGCCTTTGCATGGAATCATTGCCTCAATATCAACAAATCAGGATGTAGGCTATGAATCTGAATTTAGTATTGGCCATCCCCAAAATCCACCAGAATACAGGAAATCACATCAAACAAATTAAAATTTTTCTGGGGGAGGACCCCCAAACCCCCCCTCCCACATATACAACAATTAGTAGGAGGCCCTTAATACATCTGGGCCCAGGGGCCCGAAAGTTCATAATCCGCCCATGGGCACAGTGTATGTGTGTGTGTGTGTGTGTGTGTGTCTCTGTGTGTGTGTGTGTGTGTGTGTTTGTGTGTCTGTGTGACATTTAAAGAACAGTGAGTAAAGAGGGCAGAGGTCATCCTCTAGTAAAAGGTCATGTGATCCAAAGAGTGATGACAGCAGAAAAATGAATGTGCTAAAGCCACTTTTTTATGAGCATGTGTTTGTTCTGCCCAAGTGCTTCCGCTGCATCAGCCTCGATCAGTCTACAGTCGCAGTATTGTCACAGCAATGTGGCAAATCATTTTATTGGACATCAAGTGTAAAGTCCATAATATCAGGCCCATGTAATTGGCACATAGACACAGTGTACACGCAATATCAAAATATCACAAGCAAATATTTTAATAGAAAACACTGACCAACATACAATCTAAACACACCACCATTCAATTGCACTCTAACATTCCTATCCAATATAGAGGGGATATACTGTATATGCCTTTAAATAAGGAAAAGACTTCATAGAGAGACACCTAAGCCAGTCACTCCTCCTGATTGTAAAATAAGACAATTGATTAAAATGGTTTGTCTGAACAGACACATAACCAGACTGACCCAATGTGAAGATAGGGCTAGCCACAGTGTGTGTGTGTGTGTGTGTGTGTGTGTGTGTGTGTGTGTGTGTGTGTGTGTGTGTGTGTGTGTGTGTGTGTGTGTGAGAGAGAGAGAGAGAGAGAGAGTGTAAGTGTTTTCTTGTCTGGCTTCTAGCATGTCCAGCGGCTTTTTTGAGTAACATGGAAAAAAGCAAGTCAGTACAAACATAAATTTGGAAATCGTTCAAAACAGCACACAGCCCGATATGACGAAGCCCATAAAACAAAACACAAAATACCATCATTTGTAAGAAAAGAAAAGAAAAAAAGAAAGAAAAAATGAAAATATATGCAAATATTTGGTGAAACATAAGACTGATGTAACTTTTCTCTGAATGTGTATATATACATTTATTCACATGTAAGCCTTGCCACTGCAGATGAAGATATCTGAAATGATCTTTTTTTAAGTAAGTAAAAAAGGACTACCTCTAAAAGGCACAATCTGTGTTGAGGCTCTGAACTCCACCTATCTGTGTCAATGGGGTGTGTGAGGACACAAATAGGTGTGGGTAACACCGCCAGCACATAACATCCAACATCAGAGTGGAGTCTGTCCAAACAGTCGCTGATGGCCTTTGCTTTATGTTTTAAACATCCTCTGTGGGCTAGGGCTCTGAAGAGCACGTGTCCCGTGGCCTGGAGCTTTCAGAAATTCCGCTCCATATTTACTGTTTCATATCAAAGTGAATGACCTCAGTTGACTCAGGATCCTCCAACATTGCTTTGGCACAGACGCAAACAAAAACCTCTTCAGCCCGGATTAAGCCTGACCGAAAATCCTGGATTATTGGCAAGCTTATCTTTAAGAACTGATAAATGCGCTGTTACAATTTCCTTTAAAGTGTTCTTCTGACAGCAGAAAACTGTTGTACATTTATGAATAGTAACACAAACATTTGCACACTTCAGTATTTTGTTGGCTATGTCAACATCACATGACAACAATGTACAGTGAAACCAAGCATGGGCTTTGCAGAGCTGCATGTGTCTATATCCAAGATGCTTACTTGTTTACAACAATTCAATATTATTTTAATGCTTTGAGAGTTCAAACACCAAAAGCTGCATCATGAAATCTGCAAAGCCTTTTTCAAGTAAAACAGTCTACATTAGGGGGAAACACAGACTCACACTCACGTCATTAAAATACATTATAGCTACTGTCTGTTTCGTCTTGTCAAGTAATGCATAACGTCTCCAGGAGATCTACATTGAAACTCCTCTGTTATCTTCTAACACCTGAATGTTGCTAGTACACAATAATGTGCAGGTCTTCTGAAGCTTTTCTGTAATGCTTGTGTCGAGGTAGTCAGAGAGACTAATTCTTTCAGCAGTTGAAGTGAAAGCTGAACAACTTGGCTCCTTTTCAGAATGAAAACACAACATATAACAATCTTGATATCTTACATTTTACATTCAGCGAGCTCCTAAGAGAGAGAGCATTGGTGTTCTACATAGGACTGCAGAAGAGAAACATTCCTGTGGGCCTTCTGTCAGGTTCCTCTCCTCTTCCTCTCATTTCAGCATCAAAATGATGCATTAAGGTCAAGGGAGCAGGGGACAAGTGGTGACCACCACTTTTCAACCTCCTCTCTCTCTCTCTCTCTCTTACACACACATACACACATACACACACACACACACTCTACAAGCTGACAGGCAAAGACAGGATGAGTGACATAAATCACACAGCAGAAGTCATTAGTGGCAGTGAATCCTGCTGGTGCCAATTAACAGTAGAAATTCATCATGAACTTCAGTTTAATCGATGAACGAGCTGATGTGTGCCTGACAAAACTCGTCTTCCTCCTGACACAGAGTTATGCTATGGATGCTCGTAACTCACTCAATCCAGCTAGAGAGAACTTTAGCATGTATGCTGATGTTAAATATCTGCATCACCCGCAGATCTGAATTATTACTGATGTCTTCATCCTTCTGTCTCCTCACGCTTACAAGTCATTCAGAGCTCAGAGTCTGATGTGAGGTTTACTAAGACAATCTCTCTAAAGTGCTGCGACTTTCACACACAAGTCCACACACACACACACATGGACACGCCTGAGCGGACACACAACCAGTCAGCCAAAGCTGAATGTGTACAGTCTGGCCTCAGGTGTCCAATGTGCCGAGCTTGAGCGAGGTGCGGGAGACCTCGGTGTGCATGGTGGACATGGCCACCGTGTCGTACTCCTCCTGCGGCCGGCCTCGGCCCAGACGGCAGAGCGGGAAGCCGCGGAGGTCCTGCTGGAAGTTGCGGTTGAGGAAGCCGTAGAAGACGGGGTTGACCCCGGCCGAGGCCATGGCCAGCAGGTGGCAGAGCGAGAAGAGGGGGTCGTGCGTGCAGTTCATGACGGCTTCGTGGTGCCAGTCGATGATGGCGTTGAAGACGTTGAGAGGCATCCAGCAGACGGCGAAGGCCACCACGATGCTGAAGAGCATGACGTTGATGCGCCGCATCTCGCTGCTCCGCTGCCGGCTCTCGCGCACGCGCTCCATCATGTTCCGCCGTCGACGCAGACTCGTGTAGATCTGAACACACACACACACACACACAACCACCGTATATAAACACTGTCACAAGTAAAAAAGTCTAATCAAGTAAGACGTTAAATAAGTAGAGGCATAAATAACTACAGACAGACGCCGTGGCTGGGTGGGCGGTTACTAATACTAGGTCAATCAAATGTATGCATTTAAAGACAGTATGTCTAAAGTGCCCACATCATTAACTGACTACAAGCCCAGCATCTGTATTTCTGTGTGTGTGTGTGTGTGTGTGTGTATTCACAAGTCATTCTTATTTCATTCGTTCATAACACTGCCCCTGCCTTTTCTAACTGAATGACCCCTCTCCTTCTCCATCCCTCTCTCTTCCCTTCTCTTGTCTTTTGCCTCTCTCTCTCTCTCTCTCTCCCTCTCTTTCCTCTCTATGCTGGGCTCAGATAAGGTCTGCCATCAGATGGTGGAAGCTTCAGCTTTAGCATACTCCCTTTTTTTCAGAAAGCAGATCTCCTCTTGGGAGTCCAACTGCCATTAAATGTCAACTTAATGTCAGTGTGTATGCGCCCATGTGTGTGTGTGTGTGTGATGTCACAGTTGTATTAATAGTCTTGACTGTGCTGCAGCACACTGAGGAGGGAGACCTTGTCTCTGGTGTGCCGTCTAACTAACTGATTGACAAGCTGTCGCTCCTCTTTGGCAGTCCCAGAGCTTTGACTCCTGCAGTGTGGTGTATATTAATAAATATTCATGTGGTGAGCATTTAAAACAATGAATATTAATCAATCTGGTTTGAAGGGTGTACAAGCCTGTATCAAGCAGTTCACAACCTTAAACACACACAGCTGCAACTCTTTACTATTCAACTACTTCTGTTGGATAATGTTTGTGTTGAACAAGATCATGGTGACCTGGAAAATGTCCCTTTAGTCAAAGCTCCAATGCCCAGAAGACACACACTTACACACACACACACACACACACACACACACACACACACACACACATACACATGCACACACGCTCACACACACACACACACACAATTGCAATCTGTATTTGCCCTGCTGTAAATGGATATGTGAAGGAGTTGACTCGTAAGGGTGTAGAATAGGTAATGCAGGCGTGTGTGTGATTGTGTGTGATTGTGAGGTTGTGTGTGATTGTGAGGTTGTGTGTGATTGTGTATGTGTGTGCATGCCCTTGGTAAATACATAACTGGTCATCTGTTAAATAATTGTTTCTCTTCCACTTATTTGAAATTAAAATTCAGAAAGCTTTACAGTCATCATAGAAACGGAATTGTGAACCCATATGGTGTTTGGTTTCAGTGAAATGCATTCGTCCCGTCCGATTGTACCTGGGAGATGACGTAGTAAGAAACGCTCCCCTCTAATGGGTTGAAGGTTGCATTATCCAGTGCTTAGAGGTGTTTGCATTCTCTATTAGGGCCTCTGTGCCTTTGCTGAATTGGGCTGGGATGGGTTTCTGTGTCATTACAGCAGTAGCATGTTTTTCTGCCTTTTGTGTGTGTGGTGCTTGCTCAATCCTAAATGTATGTGACAGCTCATCCTAGCTGCTGGTCATCTGTGGTTACAATGCGACATCACCATGAAATGTGTGTGTGTGTGTGTGTGTGTGTGTGTGTGCGCGCGCGCATGTGTGTTGATGAAGTGCACCTGATGATGAATGAATGAGTGAGTGAGTGAAAGAGTTACAGAGAGATTAAGGGAAAGAAAGCTGTGGCTATGTCTTGGTTCAGCTGTTTTCTGGTACATTCCACCATTATCATTATTATCCCCTGTGATAGGAAGAGGTAAACAGAACAGACAGCTCCCTCTCCTCCTCTCCTCTCCTCCACTCCTCTCCTCCACTGACTGTCTATATCCCCTCTCCCACTTCCGTCTCTTTCTCTTGTAATTGGCAGTCATAGTGCAATGTGTGTATCTGTGTGTGGGTGTGCGTGTGCATGTGTGTGAGTGAGTGAGAGAGAGAGACAGAGAGAAAGAGAGAGAGAGAACAATGTTTGGCTCTCACTGTTCTCTTGGAGTAACAGCATGGAAAAGTTATTTCATTCCTGTACAAAGGATAAGAAATATGGCCATGTTTATCCTCAGGTTCAGGACAGCATATCTGTGTGTGTGTGTGTGTGCAAATGGAAAATGCTGTTTCTTTCATCTCACCAGACTCTAGCTTTATGTGATCTATAATAGCATTGTTATTCCTCTCTCTTCCTTTTGCCCTTTCTTTTCTTCATGCTTGACTTCTCTGTTCCTCACTATTAACATACTATTCTAAATATTTACACTGCCTAATGTCCTTCCATTTGATGCTGTAATTCATGTGTGTGTGTGTGTGTGTGTGACAGTGTATAATCAAAAGTGACTGAATGAGTAAATTTGTGTGTCCTTTGTGTGTGTGTGTGTGTGTGTGTGTGTGTGTCTGTGTGTGTGTGTGTGTGTGTGTGTGTGTGTAGATACCTTGTAGTAGCAGACAAATATGAAGAGGAGTGGTGTGATGTACTGGAGGAAGAGCATGGACGTGGTGTAGGTCAGTTTGAAGCTCCTGGACGGCCAGGCTTCCACACACACCACCTTCCCATGGAACTGCTCCCTCATCTCCGGCGGGAGCTGTGTCAGTGGGGTGTCCGTTACCATGGAGAACAGCAGGAAGGGGGCAGCGGTGGCCAGCCCTAGAGTCCAGATGGCAGCGATGCCTATGCAGGCGTGGTGTGTTGTGGGTCTCCAGCCACGAGGATGCAGGATCAACTGATGCCTCTCCATGGCAATGAGAACCAGTGAGAAGATGGAGACGGTTACTGAGCAACACTGGACCAGTCCATTGAGCTTGCACAGAATTTCCCCGAACACCCAGTGGTCCATGAAGGTGTAGACGAAGGTGAAGGGCAGGCACACCAGCGCCATCAACAAGTCCGACAGCGAGAGGTTGGCAATCAAGACGTTGGTGACGTTGTGCATCTCTCGTTGTCGGATGATGGCAAGGATAAGAGCCAGGTTGCCTACCACGCCCAGCAAGGCCACTGCACTGTAGGCTATCGCCATGATGACAAAGAGAGTCCTGTTGCTGTCACACTCATCACTGCCATAAGCTGTGATCGCTGACAGATTAGCGAAAGAGCAGTTGCGCTCCTCTAAGGCGGTCGAGCAGTTGGGGGGAGCGGGTGGGAGAGGGGGGAGGAGCATTGGGTATGCCATGCTGCTGGCTGACTGGATACTGCAGCTAACGCAGGTCACCTCATGCTGCCTCACCACTTAGGCTCAGTGTGGAAAACTGTCAAAAAAAAGTGCAAATATGAAAAATCACCAATAATGAAATAAGGCTGGGGAGAGACAATCCCACCGCACAGATCCAACTGTAAGAGCTATACCGAGAGAGTGTATTTTACTGATGACTAAAAACGTCGTTCTGACTGCGCCCTCAGGGTCATAATTAGTTCACTATCCCTAATGACATCAGTAAGCATGAGTAGATAATTGAGTGACAGACGCCCTGAAACTGCACCAGCACACCCTAACCCAGCCACACACACATGCAGCCTACACACATTTGAGAACACCCAGACCCAGACCTACACACACATGCAGTCTACACACATTAGTGAACACCCAGACCCAGACCTACACACAGGCAGCCTACACACATTTGAAAACACCCAGACACACACACATGCAGCCTACACACACACGTTACAGAACACCCAGACACACACACATGCAGTCTACACAGATAGAGAACACCCAGACCCAAACCTACACACATGCAGCCTACACACATTTGAAAACACCCAGACACACACACACGCAGCCTACACACACGTTACAGAACACCCAGACACACACACATGCAGCCTACAGAGAACACCCAGACCCAGCCACATGCAGCCTATACACACATTTGAGAACACCCAGACACACACACATGCAGCCTACACACATGTTAGAGATGCCTTTGTGCTGCCTCTCCCATGTAATACACATCTGTACACAAAGCAATCTCAGTGATAGCTTTCCAAAGCCTTTCAGGGGGCCTTGTCAGCTGTGTCATCATTGGTTGAGCTCAGCATTTCTTCAGAGCACAATGCACCTAAACCGTGTCTTCCTCAGCATGCGTCTCTCTGCTGACGACTCCTGCATTCTGCTTTGTTCACATACATTCTCTAATTCACGTCTAATTCTGCAGCAAATTATTTCACAAATACCATACAGACACAAATAGCATAAAAAGAGTCTAATTTGGTACACCCCACACCACATCATTCAATACAAATCTTGCAATAAAAATGTTTAATGTTGACAGGAGTCATTACTTTTCATGACAGTCCAATATGGAGAATCATATGTGACATAACTTAACCCCAAGTTGCTCCGAGGACAGTGGCCCTCACCAATCACATTAGCAACATTGTCAACTACTGACTCTGACTACAAACACAGTATACACTTTGTGGTGAATGCAACAGAAACAGGGGCGTAGATTTGCGTGGGGACCGAAGGACGTGTCCACACCAATGTAAAACTAGATGTACCGCAGAGCGGTACAATATATGACCGCCGCCCAGTCCAGCACATTTTTTCCACAAAAAGAAATCACGCTGAAAGGCCTATATGATTCTAACTGTCTCACTAAATTGCATTATCCACACTCAATTCTCACTGGTATCTGCTAGACAACAAGTCCCAAAACATGATTAGTTCATAGATTTCACATGTAAAATTCATTTTATACAACCCCACCTCCATCTTGCCTGTTCATAATTCTGAGAAATTCTTGATTGTTTGTGTTATGTTTATGTTATGTGTGTGTGTGTGTGTGTGTGTGTGTGTGCGTGCTTGTGTGTGTGCCTGCGTATGTGCCTGTGCATGGAAGCGTACATATGTCTACTGTGTGAGTATATGTCATACGTATGAATGTGTGTGTGTGCGTGTGTATCTGTTTGTGCACATGTGTGCACATGAAATGGGTTAACATGACCCCTGGAGGCAAATATACGGGAAAAAAATGGTCATCCTAGGCCCTACAGTTCTCAAGATATTCACAGAGAACTGTGTCTGGCCTACCCTCCTTTCGGGGGGTCCAGTCCAGCGGGGGGGCTACAGATCAAAACGAAAAATGATGGTTCCATGCTATCCATGTGGGGGTACATGCCCACCAAGTTTTGTGTACCCCGGTCTTTCAGTGTCCCGGGAATCCTTGTTGGTGTACGTCACTAAATGTACACATACATTATTTTATTGTAAGGCCCCCCATGAACGAAAGTACACAAAACTTGGCATGCATTCGGAGGGTGTCATAATGATCCTACACTTTCAATTTCGTCCAGTTTTGACCATGTCAGCCAGAGATATTGTGATGAAAACACCTACATTTTTGCTTTTTAATTTTTAACTAGGTGGCGCTATACATGAAATAAGTGGTAATGGGATGGGTTGACATGGCCCCTTGAGATCAACATACAAAAAAAAGGTGGACCTCCTAGGCCCTACGGTTCTCGAGATATTCACAGAAAACTGTCTCCGGCCACCTACAGGCCAGTTGGTGTATAGTAACATAAATTAATTTATTGTGTGGCCCCCCATGAACGAAATTCCACGAAACTTGGCGTGCATTCAGAGGGTGTCATAATGATCCCAATTTCGTGCAGTTTTGACTATGTTAGGTCACAGATACCTACGATTACAACACCTCATTTTTACTTTTTTGTGTTTAACTAGGTGGCGCTATACATGAAATGAGTGGTTATGGAATGGGTTGACATGGCCCCTTGAGATCAACTTACAAAAAAAAAATGGTCCCCCTAAACCTTACGGTTCTCGAGATATTCACAGAAAACTGTGTCTGCCCTACCCTCCTTTCGGGGGGTGCAGTCCAGCGGGGGGGGGCTACAGATCAAAACGAAAAACGATGGTTCCATGCTATCCATATGGGGTTACATGCCCACCAAGTTTCGTCTACCCCGGTCTTTCAGTGTCCCGGGACTCATTGACGGAAATTTGGACATGCGAAAAAAAAAAAAAAAAAAAGAAAAAAAAAAAAAAAACATCTGACTAAACCTATATGACCGCAGCTTCGCTGCGCGGCGGTCATAATTACGACTGAAATGTCCCCACCAATATTCAGGTTGAAATGGGGGAAAAAGCGCTCACATGCGCTACACAAAGAGTTAAATCATTTCTCACTTCAGTGCTGCGGATCATCTCGTACAGATCTTGTAATGTGCAGTAGCCTAAGAGTAAATCGCGCTGATTTGAAGTTACCTATAATAACTACCAGTGAGCCGCAGTCTCCTGCGCAGCATGCAGCGCTTCAGCTTTACTTCACTAAGCATGAAGTGCGTCCAAATTCACCCATTCTTCTCTGTTGAACTCCTCGAGAAGTAGGCTACTCATCACACATGTGTCACAAGAAAGAGCCTTTTCTCAGCTTTTAAACGGGGCTAGCTAGTCACTGTTTGCTGTGATAAACAGTCCGCGAGAAAAATAACTTCAAGAGATTTAATAATTATTCTCTGCGCCCATCTCCACATCCATTCGTCTCAGTGGAATATCGTAGGCCTACACACTCTTCACACAACACATGACAAACCATATATCAGAATAAACAGCAGACCTTACCGAACACAAAGGTGTAATGCATCCCCGTGTATAGTTAGCTGTTCCAGAGTAATCCGGTTTTGAAATAAATTATTGCAAAATTCAACATGGTCTTTCGGCTGCATTTCTTAAAACTGAGCTGTGCTTACACCGCCTAGATATATGTAAATATTAGAATCAAAGAATATACAGGCAGCTCACGGTTAAGAGTTTGTCAATGTAGCCTTAATGATTTCTTTTCACAAAATGCTAAGCATGCATGTATTTAAGTTTCTTAAAACTGAGCTGTGCTTAAATGGGCATGATTTCATAACAGACCAAATAGAAAATAAATGTTAAATATAGCCTACATATCTGTAGCCTACATATTAAAATCAGATTATGTAGGCTACACAGTGTAGTTAGATGAAGTTGGACAGTAGCACATTTTAATCATGGATAGTAGTTGGACAGTAGCACATTTTAATAATTTTAGTGGCTGGTGAAAGAGTTGGGTGTTTGTTTTTTTTCGGGGGGGGGGGGGGGGGGGAGTAGTGTCCACACCAAAGCTCAGACCAAACCTACGCCCTTTTACAGAAAGATTATTTTTCAATGATGTGACCCACAGACTGAATGCCATCCCTCTGCTCATAGACTATAGCTTGAGGTCCCACATTTGCACACACCCACACATTAAATTCCTCTCAGTTCAGTCATGTTGTTCAGAGACTGGCTGGCTACATCATTCTTTGATGCTTCAGAGATTTTACCTATGATGAGTTAAACACACACGACAATAAAGAGAGATAGAGAGAGAGAGAGAGAGAGAGAAAGAGAGAGAGATGATAACAATGACCACACAGACAGATGGAAATTCAGCCTATGTTTGCAGTGGTTTATTAATTAGCCACAGCCATCATTATCTGTGATATTAGGCCAGTCATTGGAGACTTCTAACTCTGTAGCTTGTGGCTGGTTTATGGCTCCTTCCGTGGAAAATGCAACATGGGAGCACCAAGGAGATGGGCTGCACTGGTGAAGTTTCAGATCAGAGCTGGTTCCATTTCAAGGTATATGAGGGAAAATACATCTTCAAAGCCAAGAATAATGTAAAAAATGAATTGAGATAGTGATTAAAGAGGGAGAGGACACGCTTGAATTCTATATTATGCAGAGGTAGAGACGATGCAGCATGTTAAATTGTCCCAGCTACTGAAAGACAAGGGTTAGATAGGATTTTACATGCTGAAACATGAACTGCTGATTTTGTCATCCCGACGGAATGGGCAATGATCATGTAAGTGATGTAACTGTGTCGGTTGAAACCCAGCGCGGAAATCTGAAGACATGGAGACAAATTACCCGTGGTGATTAATTTAATAATTCGGTCGGAATGCAAGTTAAAAAGCTTGTCATCTTTTTAAACGTCTTGGTCTATGTCTACGTTATCCGCTACAGTAGACATTTGGCATAATTTAGATTGCATGTATTTTGTTTTTTATCTGACGCTTTTGAAAGCGACTTACAAATAATGAATCAGTAGGACAAATGACTGAGACAAAAACACACACACGCACACACACACACAGAGAGAGAGAGAGAGAGAGAGAGAGAGAGAGAGAGAGAGGGCTCTGGCCTAACATTCAGAATTAAGCAGGTCATGACTTTTTTGAAGCGTACTGAAAGCTGCTTATGCAGTCCCAGTAGAGCTGCACATGAACCGCTGCAGTGTGAGAGGACATGGGTGCCTAACCTACAAACGTTAGTTTTTTTACGTCATGTGATCTGATACATGGGAAATCATATACATACATCATCTCAAAGAGGTTCAAATTGGTTTTGATAGGTCCCGTTTGGTATACAAAACAACACCGAAGTGGTAATTTGTCGCCAAGTCCATAATATTGTCACTCGGTTACTGATGATGCGCGTCTCCAAGATTCAACATTCCATCTGAGCGTGAAATTCACCACTTCATCACACTTATGTCTGAACACAACCTGATTTCACGTCTGTTTGAGTCGTAAAAGTTTAGAGCGATATGTTCTCAATCATTCTCCGTGTCCACTGGTAAACAGGTCAAAGTACAGAACACTTCCCTTTCTTCATCCTCCTTTTCGTTGCTTTATTCTTATCAGGATATCCACAGCTGTTTAACATTGAAACATGCATCTTTCAGTTAACTATGAGAAATGTTTCCCCGGTTTGTAAGATGAATCCCAAACTATCCTCATGACAGAAAGAGCGCACATTTTTGACGTTGCACTTTTTTGACTATACCCTGAAAGCTTATAATAGATACAGAGAAAAAGAGAAAACGCACACCACCGCCTCATGTAACAAACAAATATATATTCAGACTTACCTTTACGCATAACGGAGTAGGCATCTCCGCAGAACAAATGCATAAAACCAGACCTGACGCTGTGGTGTTTTGACCACAATGAACAGACGAGCGCACCGCACATCCTCACGCAGAGAGAGAGAGAGAGAGAGAAAGAGAGAGATTCCCGTGCACACTCGTCATATGGCGACTTTATCGCCCTGGCCACAGTAATGGGTGCGGGTGTCTGGAAATAGCCTATGACCAAAGCTACTACAAAGATTTCGCAATTAAGGTCACACACTTCCTCTCCAAATAATGGATATGACCACCTGCACTTATAAATTATACGTTGCCATTTACGTTAAACTATATGTCTACAGCGCCACTTAGTGGCGCCACGCTAGTGGCCAACTGGGCAATAGGCCTTTTGGTAGCCGTCTAGACCTTTTGTCACAAAGTTAATCTTTAGGCCTTTTTCTGAAGGTTCACCAAGCATTTCGTCCTAGATTCATATGTCTCTCCATGCCTACTTACACTTAGGCCTACACAAAATAAACTTGTAATTTTTTAATACGATATTGTTATAGGCCTGATCGATCACCTGTGCCGAATGATAGGCCTAGGCTATATTAAAAATAACTTTACCACGATGACTCGTGGTGTATGACCTTTTATATAGGTAATGATGGTGTTGGTTGTTTTATTGTAGGATAGGCACATTTATCGGTTGTAATTCATTTAGCCTAGCTATTTATCGTATAAAGCTAGGAACATCGGCATTAGAAGAGTAGGCAACCCGGACTCCTTTAAGTGGTACTCCGATACGATGTTTTGGTTTTGGTGCTGTCCTGTCAAGTGTTAAAAGTTGTCGCCAGCCAGCACGGCTTTGATTGTTGACAGATGTCGTTCTTTTGTCTGTCTCTTGTCTTTCAGTTTGTGGATTCATGCATTTGAAAGGAGCCATGGATTACAAAGGCACGCATCAAGTTGTGGGTATACAGTTAACTTATTAGGCTATTTCTTCACTAGCTAACCTGCTACAGCAGTCAGTCTTTCTTATCTTATCCAGTCTCCGCAGTCATCTGATATTCCCATGTGACTTTAATATTTCCTGCATCGAAATTGCAGGAGCAATAACACCACGAAAGAAAAAGACTGTTAGATAACACAACATTGTTGCAGAACAGTAACTAAATATGGCAGCAGCAAGGTAACATCAGACAGTGAGCGCAGCATACTATCAGTAGCAGCTATATTGTTTCGCGCTTAAAACTCATTAGTAGAATAAGCTGTTGCAGAATTATGCCTAACCTCTGTAGACGGAAACTGAAAAGGAGAAAAGGAATTATTTTCTATAGGCCTATAGGTTAACGCCAATTTGTGAGGTAGGCTAGCCATAATGTTACAGTTTGTTAAGCATGTCACGTTTTGCTACACCTGGCTTCATCGGTAAATTGTTGCTCGAATAACACGACCCATGGTTTGGCTTAATTATAATTTGCAAGATTGTGACTCATTTTATATCAAGTCGTTCAATGTGCAAAGAGACCTTTGATAGGCTTTTAATACCTGAAGTCACTACTGAAATCCGTTGATTGGATTGATACGGCAGTGTGTGATGTTTTCAGACAGTGGCCTATGTAACTTACTTTTACGCCTTTGTCTTTGTTTTGGCCCACACATGAAGAATAATTCCTCTACTGACATCTCTCAAAGTGCGGAGGATGATCCACTGGTTGAGGGACCCTTGATCTCTCAGGATACCCTTGATTCAGCCATCAAGAGGGAATTTAAAAAATTACCCACTTCCTGGACGGCTGGACTACTGCTGTTCTTTCATGTGAGACCCTCATGCAATCAGTTATGCTTTTAATGCCTTTAATTACAGGCCCAGTTAACCTGGGATAGTGTGCCATGAGTACCAAAATAACAATACAGGTGCATCTAAAAAAAAGACTATTGTGGAAGTCTGTTGCCTTGCACAGACCGAGAGATCATAGGTTCAAGAAGCCATTGCCTGTGTTTTGACTTAATTAGCTGATTAGAGCTCTTCTCAGATTGACATTTCTGTATTATAAATTCTTCACTCTGATGTTTTTGAGGTAGGCCTAGCCTACTGGATATTTTTTTTCATTTCTATGAGCTATAAACCATAATCAAGATCAAATAAAAAAGACATATTTCACGTAATGTGTAGACTAGATCATATGAAAGTTTCACATTTTGAAATAACCACATACATGGAACATAACTTACAGTTTTTTCTGAATGCTTAAACACATTTTTTGTAACTATGGCTTTTTTTGCAAAACTCTACACACAAATGGCAAAACCACTCACTGAGTTCGCAAAACTAAAAGCACAAACACTGCTTTGCACTCAGTTTGCAATTTTGTAACACACACTTTGCACAACTGTAGGCACAATGGCTATTATTTACACTGTTTTGCCAACTCTCTGGCACACTTTCTCATGTGAAAACTGTTTTAGATAATTAGTTCACTTTGCAATCAGCCTAAGCACTATAAATAAGCCACAGGTAATGTACAATGGGTACAATGGAGTGAGCAGGAAGAGTGAGAAGAGAAAGAAATAGCCCTTTTACAGACAAAAAAACAGTCTACATGTGGGGATATTGTCATGTCAGGCCTGGATATGGCATTCCAGAATATATTTTCCCCGGTGCCTTGCATTGCATGTGATGTAGACGAAATTTTGAGAGAGACGACCTGATGTAGACTGATTTGTTTTGTCTCAGTGAAATGCTATTTTGTGTTTTGACTTGGAAAAACACACTTGTGTTTGTTTTGATGTGTGTAAATATGTAAACACTAATACTTGAAGTTTGGATCCCTGTATGTTTACAGAACTATGACAAAAGTATGACCTCAAACTGACATAGTCTACCTTGTGCACAGAGAAAGCAAAAGCCAGATGTGTTTTTTATTCATACCATCAGTGTGTTGTTGGCACATTGTGTGCTTACTATTGTGATGGCTTGTGTTTACTGTTAGATACGAAAACACAATTTTTACGAAGGTGTGAAGAGTTAAGCAAGGTGTGTTAGCTTTTGCAAGAGAACTACAATGTTTTGCTGATTGGGTGAGAGGTTTTGCCATTTGTGTGTAGAGTTTTGCAAAAAAAGCCATAGTTACAAAAAATGTGCTTAAGCAATCAGAAAAAACTGTAATATGTAGTTTACATGGAACAATACTTAATATTATGTAGTTTACATGGAACATAACTTAACTTAATATGTAGTTTACATGGAACATAACTTAACTTAATATGTAGTTTACATGGAACATAACTTAACTTAATGTGTAGTTTATGGAACATAACTTAACTTAATATATAGTTTATGGAACATAACTTAATATGTAGATTACAGGGAACATAACTTAATATGTAGATTACATGGAACATAACTTAACTTAATATGTAGTTTATGGAACATAACTTAAATTAATATGTAGTTTATGGAACATAACTTAATATGTAGATTACATGGAACATAACTTAATATATAGATTACATGGAACATAACTTAATATGTAGATTACATGGAACATAACTTAATATGTAGTTTACAGGGAATTGCCTGTTTCGCTCTCAATGTGTCTTTTAGCGTCAGAATAATTCAGCTTTGACAGCTTTTGACAGCTCAGGCAGTCAGACTGCTGTCACAAGTTGGAGCAAAACAGGCCCTTATCTTTTTGCTAATGCACACCGGGGAATGCATAGGAAAAGTGGTCTATGTAAGACACTTGAGATTTTCCTTAAATGTTTTGCACTGTTTGTGAAGTGGAGTACTCACAAATGAGTGGTCTTTATGCCAGTTAC
>NW_027468663.1:52108203-52163203 GCF_046254945.1 Alosa pseudoharengus | reverse complement strand
CAGGTGAGTGCAGCGCAGCTGCTGGGTGAGGGGGGGTGGGCAGGGGCTGAGAGAGGCCGAGACTGCAGCGCAGGGCTGGAGTGGGGGACTGAGCTGGACTCTGCATAGGGTTACTGACACAGGACAGCAGCCACAACAAACGGATGCTGCAGTGGAGAGAGGAGCACTTTAGCACAGACATCAACACTGTTCTGGGCCACTTTAACACACACATCAACACTGTTCTGGGACACTTTAGCACAGACATCAACACTGTTCTGGGACATTTTAACACAGACACTTTAGCACAGACATCAACACTGTTCTGGGACACTTTAACACAGACACTTTAGCACAGACATCAACACTGTTCTGGGACACTTTAGCACACACATCAACACTGTTCTGGGACATTTTAACACAGACACTTTAGCACAGACATCAACACTGTTCTGGGACACTTTAACACACACATCAACACTGTTCTGGGCCACGTTAGAACAGACATCAACACTGTTCTGGGACACTTTAGCACACACATCAACACTGTTCTGGGACATTTTAACACAGACACTTTAGCACAGACATCAACACTGTTCTGGGACACTTTAGCACACACATCAACACTGTTCTGGGACATTTTAACACAGACACTTTAGCACAGACATCAACACTGTTCTGGGACACTTTAGCACACACATCAACACTGTTCTGGGACATTTTAACACAGACACTTTAGCACAGACATCAACACTGTTCTGGGACACTTTAGCACACACATCAACACTGTTCTGGGACACTTTAACACAGACACTTTAGCACAGACATCAACACTGTTCTGGGACACTTTAGCACACACATCAACACTGTTCTGGGACATTTTAACACAGACACTTTAGCACAGACATCAACACTGTTCTGGGACACTTTAGCACACACATCAACACTGTTCTGGGACATTTTAACACAGACACTTTAGCACAGACATCAACACTGTTCTGGGACACTTTAGCACACACATCAACACTGTTCTGGGACACTTTAACACAGACACTTTAGCACAGACATCAACACTGTTCTGGGACACTTTAGCACACACATCAACACTGTTCTGGGACATTTTAACACAGACACTTTAGCACAGACATCAACACTGTTCTGGGACACTTTAACACAGACATCAACACTGTTCTGGGGCACTTTTAAAGAAGATAGCACAGACGATCACAGGACATTAAGTGATCTGTTTGTTTGTATGAATGTTTAATTTAATTTTGTTTCCACTAAGGAATACATGTGATTGATAATGTGGGAGTATGTATTATGTAGACTCAATAGTGTGTGCAAGCCATATGTCAATTAATAACTATAGCCCAAGATAGTTTGGGTTGCAAACTATTCTGATTCTACAAAACTGTACTGAAAAAAAGACATGGAGATGTTAATCAACCGTGTACCTGTTTGTGTGTGAGAGAGAAGAGAGAGAAGAGAGAGAAGAGAGAGAAGAGAGAGAAGAGAGAGAAGAGAGAGAAGAGAGAGAGAGGAAGTGCGGGAGAAATAGAGATTAGAGTTATTATCACATTGTTTGTGTTTATGGTGTCATTGACTGAGTGAGGTGCCACTGTTTGTTAAAGATGTGAGGAATGTGTCACATCCTCCTTAAACAACTCTCTATCTCTGAGCCTTTATGTCCCTCTCCCCCAGCCATAGCTCTGAGCCTCTATGTCCCTCTCCCCCAGCCATAGCTCTGCATGACCCTCCACCTCTCACTGGCTCTCTTGCTCACGTGACAAATCAACCATAGTACCCTCAGTAGCAGAATAACGCAACATTCAAAAGTACACTCCAAATTCATCTACAACCAGCAAAGCATACTTATGCATATTTTTTGTCAGACTGTTCAGTGCTGTTGCAGACCTAAAGTATTATATTACTCTTGACTAATGTAAGAGTGTGTGTGTGTGTGTGTGTTTGAAATGTAGGATATGACTTGTTGATCTGCCTTGTTTCGAGAGGGAGTTAAGTCTTTTGGAGACGAATGACTGTTGCAGGAAGTGCATCATAACCAAGTGACGCCAGACCCTCTTGTAACAGCTGCACTGTGGTTGCACTGCAGGCTCAGAGAAAGAGTTAGAAATGAAGGCAGAGAAAGGACACGTTTCCCATGCTGCTTCCTCATGTTGGAATGCGCAAAAGTGTACAACAAATCAAAAGGATGCCTTCTTGTGTGTGATTTCCGCAACAGTGGTGCTGAAAACGTGTTGATAACCTGCTGTAAACCTACTGTAAACCAATGTGACACATAGTAGCCTACAGAAAACACTGAATTGATGTGATATAATGAAGACTTATTAAATGTTAAATGTATGCCTACAATGGTTTATTAAACATCATAGTCATTTATTTCGTCAGTCATTATGCTCATTTTAATGAATAGGAATGAAATTTAAACCATAGGCAATGGAGACAGAATTCTGAGATATCTGCCGTGAGTCACTGGTCAGCTGGTGTGTCCAGGGTCGTGTTTCCTAGCTCCTCCCAGCTGACTCTGGCAGATCACGTGGACAGTCAGGCGCAATCGATTATTTAAGAAATAAATGTGAATTACGCGTAATAATAAAAAGCTTCTACCTAATGCGACTATTTTCTCCTTAGACTGGAAAAGAAAACAAGTTTTCCCCACTGTATTCTCCATAAACAGTAAAGTATATTATGTATCTACTTCCGCTCTCACTTCCGGATGACTCTTTTTTACGTGTTTGACGTCACTTCCTGGACTTGTCTGACGTTCTCTAAATGACTTAACCCCTGTGCTTGTTTTGCTTGTTTCTGTAAGTGCTGTGTGGAAGTGATGTGATATTGGGGGTTGGGTGGGGTGGGGTATATGAGTGTAAAACAGAAGTTGAGTGGAGTGTGTGAGAATGAGAGATAAAGACTTAAATAGATAATGTGTGTGTGTGTGTGGGGGGGGGTGTAGTGTGAGAATAGCACACTAGAAGTGGAGGATGTTGCAGCTACAGTGCTGCTTTCCACACCTACTAAACACACGCATTCACACTTCTGAAGTGCAAGGCTTAAGACCAACGTCTTACGTTGGTTGCACTTTTTTTTATTTATGTGCACGGGCACATCATTTGGGTAGATCAGGGGTCAGAGTGTACTAGAGACAGAGTAGGCATGGGTCTTCACAGAGCAGAGTGTTTCTAGTACATTTATATCAATTGCTATTCATTATAGTGGAAGCTAATTGTTGCAGCAGACGCTAAGCAAATGGGACACATAAGTTGAGTGTAGCGTCCCTGTTATATCTATAAAGTATTTTGTTTGTTTTGCTTGTATTGATTATTGTTTGTGTGTGTGTGTTTTCTGTTGTAGTGAAGGTGGTGAGATTTAACACGGAGAAACTCAGTCCTGACATCAATCAAGAAGAGCACTTCCACACCTACTTGAGCAGTGGCAGTCACGCTCACACCGAGACGGGCTTCAGGTAAGACACCTACTCACTCAGTCACGCTCACACCGAGACGGGCTTCAGGTAAGACACTCCCTCACTCCCTCCCTCGCTAGCGGTCCAGTTACACGACCCAGTAGTCTAGTAAGAAACGATCTGCATTGGCGCTACACTGATACCTGCTCATCCTGAGCCAGTGCTTGGATGCACATTGTAAAAGTTTGCACTGACACAGCATCTTGGTGCTGTATGGGGCATCTAGGCGATGCCAGTCACACCATGCACAGGGCTAAACGTAGCCGTGTCCACGCACATATACTTCCCCTCACATACAGAGGGTTCAGTACACAAACACATGCTGTATGATGTTGTCTAAACAGCCATCACTCACCCCCAGGACCACGACCAGCTACCAAATCGAACATGCTGATTTCTCAGTGTTCAATATCAAGCCTTCCGACAGGCAAACTACTGGGAATGGCCTACATGACTCAGCTACATAGATTTTCCAATCTTTTCTAAAGTGGAAATTCAGTTAAGCACCCTTATTACACTCTGCATTGTGAAATGCCTTATTATCACACGTCTTACACTCTCCATGTTGTAATCACGTTTAAAAGCTCTGTTACTTATAGGAACATTATATTTTATACTTATAGAAACATTATATTTTATACTTATAGAAACATTATATTTTAATCTTATTTTAAATGTGTTCCTGATTCAGTCATCTGATATTTTTACCTGGAATGTCCTGGTTGGGCCTCCGTATAATTATCTCTCTGTAGCCACCTCTATCTGCCCATCTCTCTGTCTTTGCTCTTCCATTAGCATCTGCAAAGAGGGCCCACACACACACACACACACACACACACACACACACACACACACACACACACACACACAGTCCCTTGGGTCGGGCTGAAGGCTTTGTAAACAGAGGCCAGTGGGTCAGTTTCCTCAAAGAAACAACACATTTCCACCCATCACACACTAGCCACTGGGTGTGTGTCTGTTTTATCACTGTTTTTCTTAAGCTTTATTGACTCTTTGTGTGTACGTGTGTGTGTGTGTGTGTGTGTGTGTGTGTGTGTGTGTGTGTGTGTGTGTGTGTGTGTGTGTGTGTGTGTGTGTGTGTGTGTGTGTGTCAGGGATGGCTCGAGTCTTGAGGAGGTGGTGGAGAAGCAGGCGGATGTCATAGAGTACCTGAAGCAGCACAACACTCTGCTGAGCAAGAGGATTCTGGCGCTCACTGCTCAGCAGATCAGAGACTGACACCAGGACCCTCCACTGCCTGCTGCACTGCACGAATTTTAGCTGTGTGTGTGTGTGTGTGTGTGTGTGTGTGTGTGTGTGTGTGTGTGTGTGTGTGTGTGTGTGTGTGTGTGTGTGTGTGTGTGTGTGTGTGTGTGTGTGTGTGTGTGTGTGTGTGTGTGTGTGTGTGTGTGTGTGTGTGTGTGTGTGTGTGTGTGTGTGTGTGTGTGTGTGTGTGTGTGTGTGTGTGTGTACACATGTGCACGTCTGCATAATGTGTGTGTGAAATCAAACTGGTTGTGCGCCTGGTGAGTAAGAACATTGTGTTTGTTGGGTGTGTGTGTGTTTGTATTGAGAGTGAGGGAGATAGTGAGAGGGCCCGGCCTCTGAGGTCATGGCTGGCTGATCAGAGGAGTCTTTAGTGGCAAATGACCCCAAGTAACCTTTCCTTAACGATACTCTCGCATTACTATGCCAACAGTTCCCTAACAACACAATGGTTTGAGCCAGGAAGGAATCATGTTCAATCATTTCTATTACTCATCTCTTATCAGTGTTTAATATTTTGGGCAGGGTCTAATGTTTTATTTTTCTATTTTACTGAACTATTATTATTTTGTTTACATGAAAATGAATGATTTGTGTCACCTCATATATGTAATGCTTCTCTGTGTGTGTGTGAGCAAGTGATAGAGAGTGTCTCAGGAATTGTGTGGATCTGCTTTGGGTTACTGGTCTTGATGCTTGTTTTCTTGTCATTTCTGTCAAACTACTCATGTGTAAGTGGAAAAGTAAAGTGTTCCATATTAAAGACTGTTTGAGATGATTTTGTACTTCTTTGTGAATTAATAAAACATGTTGGGTGTCTTGTCAGATATCATTTTAAAACTTGTCATTAATATTCATTTTAAGTCCCTCAAACAGTCAAGTGTACAGTATACCAGCTGTGTGACAACCAGTTTCGCAATAACTACCAAAAATGCAATAAAATTATTACAATTCTCGTTTATTGCAAAACTGGTTGCAAAATGTGTTTCCAATACCTACTTTCAATGTTAAAGTAGTCAGTTGGAAATCACTAGTCAATAAAATAGGGAATCTATTCATCATCTTATTATATCATTATGGTTGTTTTCTAGATCATTTAGATTTGTTTATGATATTAACCGTCCTACACAACTCTAAACAGTCAGTAACATCCTAAAATGAACATCTGCAATCATTCTACGAACTTTGATATAAAGTTATTGCAGAAATGTTTGAAAAACACGTTTTCCAACCAGTTTTGTAATAAACCAGTATTGTATCAAAAGATTTTCAATGGACAAGTAAAGAAAGTAGTCATTAGTTGGAAATCATTAGGTCGGTCATATAGGGAATATATTCATCATCTTATTGTATCATTATGATTGCTTTAATTTGAGATAATTTGGATCTGTTTTTCATATTTGCTGTCCTACACAACTGTAAATAGCCAGTAACATAAAAAGGGACATCTGCATACATTCTACAAACGTTGAAATAAAGTGATTACAAATCTGATTTATTGCAAAAATGTGTCTTGCAACCAGTTTTGCAATAAACGAGAATTGTAATAATTTTATTGCAATTATGGTAGTTCTTGCAAAACTGGTTGTCACACAGCTGTAAAAGGTTTACATGAACTTGGACTGGATGACCTGATGACCCTCTGAGTAGGCCACAGTAGAGACTCTTTTATGCCCGACGTTGAATATGAAGACCGAAGCCTCTGCCCTCACTGTGTGTCCATTTAGTCCCTCGTGCATGTTTTCTGCTTATGGACGCAGATGAAACGGCAACGTCTGAAATGTACTGATCTATGTTCAAACAAACAAAGAACATAATGACGGACTACCACACTTTCCCTTGTGATGGCAATGGAGATCAATTGGACGAGTTTGAAAGCTAATTGTTGTGTATCAGTCACGCTTTGTGAAGTCTTAAACATCACAAGCACCATTTACTTCTCTAAGAGGCCATCAGTTCCTTTTAGCACTGCAATCAACAGAGGACTTCAGTGGACAACCGCACTGAGCACATACAGAACATCTGACTCTGGACCAGCAATTGGCTGACCCAAATACACGTCCTAGTACACGACTGGCCATCTCTTAGGGCAACCCCCTGGGGACTCATTAAGAGATACAGGTCCCAGCTCTGCTTATACTTCTCTACCTCCTCTTGTCCAATGCCTGGCCCACAAGAGGCTCAAAGATGGAAATGTTATGTTTTCTCACCGTTAAGATTTGAGTATACACATTTTTATTTAATATTCAAATAATAAAAACATTTGAAGTGCATAACTTACAAATAAACACATTTCAAAGAATACTTTACAAAATGTCATTCTCATTTTTAAACTATTTACAAAAGCTATGAGTAGTGACAACTCAAGTCCACTGCATATATATATATAAGAGAGTAGCCGTGGTGTAAGAGGAACGTTGTAATCATTATCTGTAGAAACCACTGAAACACCACAGTCAAGCTTCTTGGCCCATATCCTCTCAGCACTGGATCACAGAAGGCGGGTTTGTCTCGGCGGACGAGAATTCCATTGTCCTGTAGTTCGTTTTCCACTGATTGTCCCCTTTTTCATAGACGTCCCCTAGAAAAGACAAGCAATACAGGAAACTGTTGAGTTGGGGTGACAGCCATTCTGTGTTTGTTTGAGCATGTGAATGTGCATCTAGTTACGGTTGGCCGGCCCTAACTCAGTGTTTGTTTGAATATGTGAATGTGCATGCAGTTCCGATTGGCCGGCCCTAACTCAGTGTGTGGGGTCAGGGAGCAGAGGGGAAAGGCCGTGACTTCAGCGAGGAGCAGGACAACAGTGCAGTGGCTCCGCAGGGCTGCTGCCGCCATTAGGGTGATTTATTTCACACACACACACACACAGGCTCCCTAATCACTAACACACACCTTAGGCATTAAAACTGCCACTAACCCTTTTTCTCACATCGCCTTAGACTAACGCCCCCATATCACCTCCTGTGTGTGTGTGTGTGTGTGTGTGTGTGACCATTGCTTCACCTCATAACTCACATGAGTGTCTTTGTTTAAAGCTGGACTGGAGGAGTTTGTGTGTGTGTGTTTCTAGTCCCAGCTGCTGGTTTATGGCCTTGTAACCTTGATCCTTGCTCTCAACTGTGCGGAAAGGTCCCCAAACAGCCAATGATTCCTTGACAGATAACTAAATACTTACACATTTATTCTTTAATCATTTTGGCAAAGCTAGAGGCACGCCAGACCCAAGTCCTTCGATAAGAACTCACACCATGTGCGCCGACAGTAACAGAGACATTCCTGCCATTGTGTCTGGGTTTTGTTTGTTTCTTATTAGCAGAAGGGCTTTAGGAATGTAACTCAGCTTACCACCACCAATGCAATTTGGTGTGTGTGTGTGTTTGTGTGTGTGCGCGTGCATGAGTCTGTTTACTCACATCCACCCAGAAAGTCTCAGAGTGTAATTACCCAGTTAATTTATTGTGTGTGTGTGTGTGTGTGTGTGTGTGTGTCTTTGAGTGTGGCAGGGCTTTTGAAACACATACACTAAGAGGAGGTTTGTTAATTTATCAGGCTTGTTGTCCTGGGATAGGCCTACAAGCACCTCTGAAGAATAGATTTTGAATCACCACACTAAGACACCTTGCAGGAAAGGCCATCGTGAATTTAGGCTGCAGATTACTGCAGATATTCAAGCTAGTTCACCCTGTAAGAGAGCTTCAGGGGAAGTAGCCTAAGGTTTACACACCAGGCGACTTTGAGTGTCTTACCTTAGGGGAATGGCACACGTGAATGCAGCGGTAGGCAGCGTTTATGCGGACAATGTCGCCGATATTTTCTACGGATATTCAGGAAATCTGTAAAAACAAAAAGCAGAGTGAATAAGACTAGCAATTCTAGAAAGCTGTTTTATCTCATTTACACGCTGGCCTTGTGGTTATTATGTCTTAGGGGCTATGACATCAGCGGCCACTGGCCAGCATAGGCCTTTGTGATTCAATCATGGAATTATCGAGTGGGACCAATCTTCCCAAAGGTAACAGGCATTCTAGCTTCTCCAATATACCAATTACGCATGTGATGATAACGAATTTTCAGCCTCTCCCCATGCAACTGCCAATTTAGAACTGTTCCTCCCTCTGACCAAGGTTTGAGCTACCGTGACCAACAGGAAACGATAAAAATCGAATGACTTTATGACTGCAACCACTCTGAAATTCCTCTCCTGGGACCACCTCTACGTGCGCGCTCCTGTCTCTTCGTCTCTGTCTTTCTCTCCGTCTCTGGAGTAGTATTATGCTAATGTGGACCGTAGCGCAACCTTCATTACCATTGTGTTAAACATCATGACTAACAAAAGGTCTGCACAGCCGGTCAGCCTGGGGGCACAGATTACCGGTGGAGCCGTAAAGGTGGCGATGGTTTCAGATGTAGATTTTGATTGAAGCCTAAGGACACAGTTTAAGGTCTTTTTTTAGCTCCACGGGTGCCACCTCACTGCGTTACAGAGAAGCGCATCCGTCACCTGCACTGCCCTGAGTGACCACATATAGCCTAGTTTATGAGTTTGTTGCTAGAAGCTCAAACTGTATTCACACCAAATAAGCATAATCTGCAAAGAATTACATTATAGGCCTACGGTAATGCAGTAGGCTAGTAATGTTTTCACCACAACAAACGGGGTCCAAGGCAGATATAGACAACATCCGTGTAATTAAGAGTTTATAATGTCAATTAAAACGGATTTGATTTAATTAAAGGAGTGCATACTAGACCATTAGAATACTACACAGAGCAACTGTCAGATAACCTAAACGAGAAGATTGTGTGAAGCAGCTGTGGTCTTGGTGATGCTTACCAGGTTTTTGCGCGTTCGCCAACAGCAGCACCGACAGAAGCAGTAGAAGGAGGAGGATTGGGTTGAAGAGCCTCATGTTGATGCCGAAGGTCAGGTGTTCAACCGGTAAATCCTCCCGGTACCGTTACTACGAGAACGGCTGCGTTATTTCGATAGTGTGGAAATTCCACTTCAAACAGTCTCCTGTGTATTAGTTAACTGAATTCGATAACGGTCCTTTTGTAAGTTCAGAATCTTTCAACGTTAATGCTCAGTACAGAGATTTCTTCAGTAAAGAGATATCCAACACATGACCAACATTAGCACTGTGTCCCTCTTTGCTGATTTGCCGCCGTGTCCATGTGCCTCCTGGTCTACTTCTCTCGCCGTGTCCCCTCTCTTCTCTTTTTCTTCTTCTTCAGCTGACAGATGACCCAAAGTAAGTATGAATGACCCGAGTGGACAAAGCCGCTTTCCCCCTCTTTAAGTACCACTGAAGACTGAAGAGGGAGGGAAGAATGGGAGGGAGGGAGGGAGATAGGAGGGGAAGAAGAGGCAGAGATGGGGAGGGGTATGTAAAAGACCCCCATTCACACACACACACACACACACACACACTCTCAGAGAGAGAGAAAGAGAGATACACACACTTTGCATTGCACATATTGACCCCACATGTAGCAGGCAATAGAGCAGGAAGCTACTCTCTACTCCCCCACCCTCCTGGCTGTTCCTTGTGTGTCTACATGGGGAGTGTGTAGTGTTTCTTGAGCTATTGGAGTGCCCTCTCTCTCTCTCTCTCTCTGTGAGTGCATGCTTTAGTCCTTTATTCACCTGTGGGATGTTAAGTGGCTGTTAAGTGATGGCTGTTGTTGGTGCATCTGTGAACACTTGAACACTCAGCTAATGAGGTGAAGCCTTTTGTGCTTCACTACACTCCTGTGCGAGCGTGTGTGTGTGTGTGTGTGTGTGTGTGTGTGCGTGTGTATGTATGTGCGTGCGCGCGCGTGTGTGTGTGTGCATGTGGATAACAGGGGCTACCCAGGCGGCTACCCTTGGCAGTGGGAAGTGAACATCTGGACTTAACCTGAGTTACATCACACACACACACACACACACACACACACACACACACAGCTGGTTCACTTTTTGTTGACTTAATGAACTAAAGTCCATGTAATATGAATCCATGAATTCTGAATTCACTGACATAAACATGCCAACCAACTGTACAATCAGGGGCACAGACAGACACGCACATACACACGCATGCACACACACACACATGCATGCACACACACACACGCATGCACACACACACACACATGCATGCGCACACACACACGCATGCACACATACACACACACACACGCACACACAAATGCACTCACACAGAAACACACACACACTCGCACCAGTTTCTATAGTTTGATTTTTGACTTACTGTTTTACACAGATAATTACATTATATTGCTGTCCATGAAAGAAAGGTTCATGGTCTCAGTGAAACTGACAGTGTGTGTGGGTGTGTGTATCTGAAACAAAGAAAGGTTGTGAGTGAATGACGGTATGTTTTGTACACACACTAATGTGCACAAGCTGTGAATAGACTAATTAGGACCCACTATAGAACAATGAGTTATTCAGGCCTGCTATGCTAATTCTCCACAAAACCTGCCATACAAACTAACAAATGGTATGCACTTGTGTGTGTGCATGTAGCAGTCTATGTGTGCATATGTGTTTGTGGGTCAGAGAGAATATATGTGTTTGTCCAAAACCACTCAGCACTGAAAGAATGTGACTGACAGGGTTAGTATGAGCCTAAGCTTAGACAGCTTAAGAGTGACTGGACCTCCATGTGATCTTTAAAGGAACCGTATGTAAGAAATGTATTTCAATTAATCATAAAATTGCCCTAATATGTCACTAGACATTAGGAAATCATGTTCATTTCAAATACTTATATCACTGTATACCACAATCTTACATACGGTTCCTTTAATGTTTGAGTGCTAGGGGAAAAGTGAAAAGCATGTATACTTTTTGTCTGGTTTTATTTTTATCATGAAGCCGTGGTTGTTGATGAGGTCATTGTTAGAATGTTATTGCTCTGATTGGCGTCTTCAGACTACAGTGAAGTCCGGCAGTCTAGCCCAGCAGGTGTGCAGGTTAATGAGAGCAGGTGGCCATTAGAGCCATGATAGGCTGAGTTTGATGAATAAACATTTAAGACACTTTTAGCAACCGAGTGTCCATTGAGAGGTTCCAGTGTTGTTGTGAGATGAATGAACTTTATTGTCATTGTGCAGTGTAGACAGTAGTATACAGTTAAGATATAAAGTCAACATCATTCATAAAATCCCCAGAAAAGTCTTAAACCTCTTATGGAACCAATGTGGATTTTAGACTAAACATGTTTTATGACATATAGAGAATGAATGAAACCTGCATTTATCTTTTTGAAACTTTTCCCCAAAATGGTTGGAGATTATGGATGGCCTACTTTACAAGTGCATTCCACATGTGAAGAGACACACACACACACACACACACACACTCACACACACACACACACACACACACACACACACACACACACACACACACACACACACACACACATACGGACAGACACACGCACGCACACACTCACACACACATGCACACACACACACACACACACACACACACACACACACACACACACACACAAACACTCATCCATTCATTTTTATGCGGGATTACAAGCCCAGCAGGCAGCTAATGGATCACACATCAACAGTCTACTCTTATAGGCCAGAATCTGCACTTAACCCCTTGAGTGTCTGTGCCAGTGTGTGGGCCAGTGGACAGGAGGTCAGCTCAGCCCAGCTCAGCACAGACGGATGGGTGAGCCTGTCTGCTTATTATGGGCCCATGAGGCCCTATTGTTAGTTAGATGGGCCAACAAGTTGAGTTTCTGCCTTGTCTCTTCTCTGTCTGCTGCTTGGAGTCTGTCTGCTGCCTCTATGTCTGTCTGTCCATATATGTGTGTATATGTCTGCCTCTATGTCTGTGTGAGTGTGTGTGTATTTTTTTGTGTGACAGAATAATGCTCTCAGGGAGGTTATTTACTGCTTTATAATGTTTGCAAAAATGTTCTACCCTAACATCACACATTTCACACATTCCTCATGCATCTGGTGTCTGTGTGCATGTGTGTGTGCGTGTATTTGTGTGTGTGTGTGTGTGTGTGTGTGTGTGTGTTTGAGAGAAAAAGAGAGAAAGAGAGAGAGGCAGAAAGAAAGATAATGCAGTCCCTGTGTAAAGCTTCATGTTAACACACATTGTTGCTCTATTGTGCCATCCTGAACTTTTATTTCTGTCATTTAAATATGCTAATTACATAGCATTGTCATTCACCACCTGGTATCCATGGCTAGTACCTATAGACTTCAATCCCCTTTATTTGTTACTTTGTAATAAAGGCAGATAACTACTGGTACACATGATGCCATGTTTAAGTTGTGTCATATTTTTACTTTGTCACATGATGAAATAAACGTATAGCTACATTTGTGGCAGTGACTTATGACGTCTTGTGAGGTTTGCCTCCACCAGGATTAAACATAATTACAGGGATTAACCTGCTGCCCAAGAGCAAAGGTCTCGGTCTCTAACTCTGACTCGCTCTCTCTCTTTAGGTGAGTTTAGGTTTGTGATGTTGGAAATTGAGAGGGCCAGACCACAACTAATTGGACATCTACTAGTACTAGCCCTCTGCTGGATCATGTGTCATAAAATCTCCCATTCATTTGGGGTTTCAAGACCACATGCAGCCAATCAGGTTTCAAGTCATTATCCATGGAGCAAGCACAGGAGAACCCATCTGCTCATCTCTCTGAAAAGCTGAGCTTGTCAGTTCAAATTGGGCAATCGTTCTCCCTGAACATAGCCAACACATGCATCATTATCTCACACACACACACACACACACTGTTGGAAATGCTGTTGTCTGTGTTCTACCATTTATTTCCTCTTTTATTTCTTCCTTCAGTTTTATAGTTCTTTCCGCCTCTGACAGTGTGTATCTTTGGCGTATGTAATGATGGCCTAGCCTAACATTTATAGGTGTCACACCTACTGCCAAGTGCACCTTGTAAAGGTACATTACTCCTATACTAGTGGAGAGGAGGATGCAGGAACTGATATGAGGGTTCGCTTCCAGGTTGTAATGTCCTGAGAGAGATAAGGGGTAACCAGCCTCCCGTGAGCCACATAACAGCTCCACCCCCCCCCCCCCTTCCTGCTCCCCTGCCAGAGTTTACTGCTCTTTCAATCCCTCAGTCAGGAAGCGTCACAACCCCCTACTACGCCATTAAAATCTGACCCTCAACCTATGCCTCACTCAAAACAGACCCTCTGCCTACATCACCAGCTGATTGAACCCAGTGTTAGCAGCTCCAGCACAACATATTAAACCCACATGCCCACACAATCTGTACGTTATTCCTTTGTCAGGTCTTTGTCCAATCTCAGGTGTGATGTTAACTGAAAAGGATGTTTGCTTAGAAACGGTGCCATCTACTGGTCATCTTTGAAGAAATTGTTTCCACGATGCACTCCATGTTCAAGAATGCATGTGTGGCATTTCTGTAGGCTAATATATAGGGAGGCAGCCACAAAGCAGGCAACCTCATGTTAGTAAAAGACTGAATATTTTGGACAAGTTTCCCTCATATGTGCAACCTCATGTTAGTAAAAGACTGAATATTTTGGACAAGTTTCCCTCATATGTGCAACATCATGTTAGTAGTAAAAGACTAAATATTTTGGACAAGTTTCCCTCATATGTGCAACATCATGTTAGTAGTAAAACACTGAATATTTTGGACAAGTTTCCCTCATATGTGCAACATCATGTTAGTAAAAGACTGAATATTTTGGACAAGTTTCCCTCATATGTGCAACATCATGTTAGTAGTAAAAGACTGAATATTTTGGACAAGTTTCCCTCATATGTGCAACATCATGTTAGTAGTAAAAGACTAAATATTTTGGACAAGTTTCCCTCATATGTGCAAGCCACCCTCTGAGGCTGAGTTAGCTGGGCAGTAATAAACAAACATCCAAACCACAATTATAAGGTAATTGTTTAAACTATGTAGCATTTACTGGTGCTTTTTAAAGTCAGTAGAGAGCTACACATTTGTTATGAAACATAGTTTTTTTACTATTGTAGATGGCATTACATTGAAACTAGGGCTGTCAATCAATTAAAAAATGTAATCGAATTAATTACATACTCTGTGATTAATTAATCTAAATTAATCGCACATATATTTTTTGCTGTGAAAGTATTTTAAATATTTAAATTCAAATGAATCATTGAATATTTAGCATTAGTGACATTAAAGTTCAAAAACTCTTTTATTATTATTTTCACTGTTCAAATAATGGCCATAATAATCTATGATATGACCTAATCGGCTGAGGAAATAAATTCAAAAGTTTTTCACATAGACACAATGAAAATAAATGAACACTCCCCTCAATATCAACACTATTTCTTTTCATTGATGTGCGACTTGCTGCAGACATTGCCGAGGAATTTATTTTAATCACTTTATTTTTATCAACACCATCAGGCCGTTTTTTAAAAGTAATGATCTAGGCAGTACATTTTCTTCTCTCTCCTTCATTTTACAGTCTAATGGTTACTAACTAGAACGGCTCGGAGTCAAAGGTCATACAGAATCGATTAATCTGCGCTATTTTTTTTAATCAGTTATTTTTTCTGAAATTAATTAATCAAAATGAATCAGTTATTTTGACAGCCCTAATTGAAACATAAAAATACTGAAACATTTTGGAAATACATTACTAGTAGCCTACTCATTGGTATAGTTAAGAAACAGTCCATGATTTAACCTAGTTTCACTCTTATGTTTAGTCACAGACCACTAGCCTACTTAATTTGTTCTGGAGACAGGCCCACCATGCAGTGTCTGTTGCCCACATATAGGAAGTTACACACATAAAGCCCTTTCTTCACGAGGGTTCCTCACGAAATGTGTTTCTCTTGCCTCTGCTTCATGCCTTTCACTTCCTATTACCCGCGTTGACTATTCACTTTCTACACACTAATAAACTATTGTCTTCATCTAACTGCTGTGGCACTATGGACTTTCATTAATGTATGTAGCCTATACATTTTCTGCACCACCTGCTATGTTGCGTACGTTAACTTATGGGATCTTCAATTTCTTCTCCACCTCGTCCTCATAGCGGTCCCTTCTTTGATGCTACCTCTTAAAACATCAGCCAATCTCTGTGCTTATCCTAATCGGTTCAAGATTTTCCATTCCATCAACTAGAAAGCAAAGGAAACTTTATAAATATTATAGATATTTTAATAATTCACAGTATCTTACATTTAATGTCAACAACATTCAGGTGGACAAAAAAAAAAAAAAAAAAAAATGAGGTCACTAAAGTAGGCTATCAGTTCGCTTCAAGCTGTATGTGTGTTCCTTCACCCAAAGACTATCTTATGGCCTTGGGAAGTTGTCCTAGTTAAAAGAATGTTTCTAACAATAACATCGCTTGAAGACAGCAACACACACAGCCACAAGACAATTCTGTGACACTTCCAGTGCAGACATCATTCATCTGAGTCTGGCATCTGACAGAGGTAGCGCAGTGTACATGTTTGTGGTTCGATGGGCCAGGTTCAGGGCAGTTGTAGTAGCGGGCATGCTGTTGTGATGGTGATCTCTTTCTGTTTCTTTCTCCTCCTCAGGCTCTTCAGATGGGCCTTTAAAAACTCCTCATTTAGATCTGGTTCTGAAAATAAAATATTTACTCATTACCAACCAAAACCTGTGAGTTTGAAATCTCTGGGAATTTGACAGGACTACTTATTTCATGGCTGTTTGAGGCATATGTGAGATTTTTGTAGACATATACCTTCGCTCCTGTGGAACTGGCATACCAAAGCAATACTGAACATGGAGAACACAGTGAACGCGATGAAGATGAAGACCAACTCAAACTTGGTGAAAGGCAGCTCCATAACACACACAAATACACAAACATACATACACATACATACACAGACATATACACTCACACAGTACGGACGCTGTACATAGAAACAATAAGTGTGCATGATTAACCAAGGGAAGATTTTCAACTATCAAGCATATGAAGGACCATCAAGTTGTGCCTTATGTACAGCTATGTAACGCATCAACATTTTTTACAGTAAGTATACTTCCAGTTAGGCTATTTGCATGACATTTTCACAAGGCATTAGTATTAACTCAGGTAAACCCTCCCATATAAATCCAAACAATAAAGTCCATAAGTAGAGTTTGATGTGTAATAAAGTGGAATGACACACCATGACTGCAACTGAAGACAAAGATTTATAAACGTTCTGCATGAGGCAAGCTTTTTAAAAGTGTGGGGGTTGTGGGATAGGAAAATAAAACAATCTGGCCAAATGATAAATAACTCCCTACAGGGATGTTGTAAGTATTTTCTGAGAGGGGTGCGGACTATATTGGTGTCCGGGAGTTTCTCCCCCGAAAAGAAATTGAGATTCTGATTGCTAAACACACCATTTTAATGCAGTTTGGGAGGGACAGAAGAAGCAGCGCCTATGTGTGGCTCATGTGACATGTAGGCCCACCACTTCACTATTTGACACTACCCTACATGGAGACATATCTCATGTTATAAATCAAGAAATCATTTCAGAAATTATGTTTTGTGCATATGGGTTAGCAGGCTACAATAAATTGCCTAACAGACAGCAGCCTAATTTCGAGGTATCACTAATACCTATTAAATAAATGTAAAGGACACAGAATAGTGACAGAACTGTAAGCTCAAATTCAAAAACGTTTGAAGTCTACCCAAACATATGCAAAGGGAATATAAATAAATTGTGTTACATATACTGTAGCCAGCTTAATTAATGTCAATTTAAAGATTATGATTAGCAGTTTCTATGGTTTTTCCATTGATAGTTAGAGGAAGCCACGTTGTTTAAACTATTGTTGCTTCTAGCCCACGTTACCTCCAGTTTCACTTGCTGTAGGGACACACACATTGCATGAGCGCTCATAAGCGTTCTATTGAGTTCTACATGCTGGAAATCTTAGCTCTCAGATGTATAACTCAAATGTGTCTTGACGCCGCCGTTTGTAAGATCAAAATAAGATGTTCTAAATGGAACGCGATCGTATTTTAGACATTAAGATCTCCAGTAGATGTAGCACTACGACACACATTGACAGCGAAATGCAATTAACAGTCAAATAAGACGTTCTAAATGGAACGCGATGTAATTAAGCTGTTCAGATCTTTTCCAAGCGTCTTGGAGACGTATGTGTGCTGACTGGGCTATGTCTATATAGTTGATCACACCAAATTAATGAGTATTTCTGATTGGGGAAACTTTTAGCCTAGTTTATTTTTTTCTCAGTCCGCGGTCCCATACAATTCAATCTTGCTGCAAATGATCAGACGTGTGAAGCACCGGGCATAACTTAATTTCGCGGCTACGTGGACCGAGGTGAAGTTAGTTTGATATTTGATATTCGGATATTCGACAGATATTCAAAAAAAAAAAATTATGCTGCCGGTTTCACCCCGTGTTTGCAGACAATGTACAAACAGATGACCTGTCTACTTGCTCCCAGCCGACCATAGGGACCGTCTAAAAAGTAACTTCATAGTCTTTTTTGTCAATAGCTTTGACATCATGTGACCTAGTGACTCCAAACCAATTCAAAATAGTTATCCTATATGGGACTCATCAGACACATCTCTTTTTATGGTCACTGTATGCACACTGTATTTTATATGAATATTTTAAATATAATACATTATTTACCATAAGAAACGGCCTCCCTTTTTTCAATACCTCCCAAGCCATGCGACCTAGTGACTCCAAACCAATGCAGAATAGTTATCCTATATGGGACTCATCAGGCACACCTCTTTTTATGGTCACTGTATGCACACTGTATTTTACATTAATATTTTAAAGAAAATACATTATTTCATATAAGAAACAGTCTCCTTTTTTTCAATACCTCCCAAGCCATGTGACCTAGTGACTCCAAACCAATGCAGAATAGTTATCCTATATGGGACTCATCAGACACACCTCTTTTTATGGTCATTGTATGCACACTGTATTTTATGTGAATATTTTGTAAAAAAAAAAACATTATTTCCTATATGAATGGTCCTCTTTTTTCAATACCTCCCAAGTCATGTGACCTAGTGACTCCAAACCAATGCAGAATAGTTATCCTATATGGGACTCATCGGGCACACCTCTTTTTATGGTCACTGTATGCACACTGTATTTTATATGAATATTTTAAAGAAAATACATTATTTACCATAAGAAACGGTCTCCTTTTTTTCAATACCTCCCAAGCCATGCGACCTAGTGACTCCAAACCAATGCAGAATAGTTATCCTATATGGGACTCATCAGACAAACCTCTTTTTATAGCAACTGTATGCACACTGTATTTTATATGAATTCTTTAAATAAAATACATTATTTCATATAAGAAACAGACTCCTTTTTTTCAATACCTCCCAAGCCATGTGACCTAGGGACTCCAAACCAATGCAGAATAGTTATCCTATGTGGGACTAATAAGACACACCTCTTCTTATAGTCTCTGTATGCACACTGTATTTTATATTAATATTTTTAAGAAAATACATTATTTGCCATCATGAATGGTCTCCTTTTTTCAATACCTCGCAAGCTTTTTTCTCGCTAGACATCACAGATCAACATAGAACTGTTCTGCTATGTGATAATAATCAGACACATGTCAATGTGAAATAATATTTTGCATGAACTATTATATTTAATTTTTTTTAAAGAATCATATTTATTTCCTATGGAAAACAGCTTTTTGCTCAATAGCTGCCATATAAGGGGTCCTAGACAACACAGATCAATACAGAACTGTTCTGCTATGGGGTACTTATCAGACACACCTCAATATGAAAAATGATTTGGCATCTACTATTATATGGAAGGTATTGAGAAAACACAGTTTCCATAGGAAACAAATGGGTACTATAAAATAGTACGTGCAAAAATTATATTAATTTGAGGTGTGTCTGATTAGTCCCATAAAGGATATTCTGCATTGGTTTGGTGTCCCTACGTCACTTCCCTTGGGGGGGGGGGGGTATTGAAAAAGGAGACCATTCCTTATAGGAAACGATGTATTTTCTTTAAAATATTCATATAAAATACAGTGAGCATACAGTGACCATAAAAAGAGGTGTGCCCGATGGGTCCCATATAGGATAACTATTCTGCATTGGTTTGGAGTCACTAGGTCACATGACTTGGGAGGTATTGAAAAAAGAGGACCATTCATATAGGAAATAATGTATTTTTTTTACCAAATATTCATATAAAATACAGTGTGCATACAGTGACCATAAAAAGAGGTGTGCCCGATGAGTCCCATATAGGATAACTATTCTGCATTGGTTTGGAGTCACTAGGTCACATGACTTGGGAGGTATTGAAAAAAGAGGACCATTCATATAGGAAATAACGTATTTTTTTACAAAATATTCATATAAAATACAGTGTGCATACAGTGACCATAAAAAGAGGTGTGTCTGATGAGTCCCATATAGGATAACTATTCTGCATTGGTTTGGAGACACTAGGTCACATGGCTTGGGAGGTATTGAAAAAAAGGAGACCATTCCTTATGGGAAATAATGTATTTTCTTTAAAATATTCATATAAAATACAGTGTGCATACAGTGACCATAAAAAGAGGTGTGCCCGATGAGTCCCATATAGGATAACTATTCTGCATTGGTTTGGAGTCACTAGGTCACATGACCTGGGAGGTATTGAAAAAAAGGAGACTGTTTCTTATATGAAATAATGTATTTTCTTTAAAATATTAATATAAAATACAGTGTGCATACAGTGACTATAAAAAGAGGTGTGTCTGATTAGTCCCATATAGGATAACAATTCTGCATTGGTTTGGAGTCACTAGGTCACATGACCTGGGAGGTATTGAAAAAAAGAAGACTGTTTCTTATATGAAATAATGTATTTTCTTTAAAATATTCATAAAAAATACAGTGTACATACAGTGACCATAAAAAGAGGTGTGCCCGATGAGTCCCATATAGGATAACTATTCAGCATTGGTTTGGAGTCACTAGGTCGCATGGCTTGGGAGGTATTGAAAAAAAGGAGACCGTTTCTTATGGTAAATAATGTATTTTTTTTTACAAAATATTCATATAAAATACAGTGTGCATACAGTGATCATAAAAAGAGGTGTGCCCGATGAGTCCCATATAGGATAACAATTCTGCATTGGTTTGGAGTCACTAGGTCACATGACCTGGGAGGTATTGAAAAAAAGGAGACTGTTTCTTATATGAAATAAAGTATTTCCTTTAAAATATTAATGTAAAATACAGTGTGCATACAGTGACCATAAAAAGAGGTGTGCCCGATGAGTCCCATATAGGATAACTATTCTGCATTGGTTTGGAGTCACTAGTTCACATGACTTGGGAGGTATTGAAAAAAGAGGACCATTCATATAGGATATAATGTATTTTTTTACTAAATATTCATATAAAATACAGTGTGCATACAGACTATCAAAAAAGGGGTGTGTCTGATGAGTCCCATATAGGATAAATATTCTGCATTGGTTTGGAGTCACTAGGTCACATGATGTCAAAGCTATTGACAAAAAAGACTATGAAGGTAATTCAGAAGGTACTTTTTAGACTGTCCCTAAGGTCGGCTGGGAGCAAGTAGACAGGTCATCTGTTTGTACATTGTCTGCAAACACGGGGTGAAACTGGCCGCATACATTTTTTTTTGAAAATCTGTCGAATATCCGAATATCAAATATCAAACTAACTTCACCTCGGTGCTACGTGGACCAGTAGGTTACTAATTGTTGAGGAGGACCATAGTTTGAGAAAAGCTGCAGATCATAGACAGAGAAAGCATAATGCTCTGAGAACAGTAGCCTGGTCTTTCTGCAGAAACAACAAGTGCCTTGGTGCGCGCACCACTGCTTTCACTTATTGACTCCCTGCATTTCTACATTGTGACAAAAACTGTCAGTCAGAGAGTGAATTTTGGTTTACTAAATTAGCATAATGCGGTAACAATTATAATTTCAATTGTACCTGAAATCTGCTCACTGCAGACGTTATAATGCAGACCCAAGCAGCCGCATAGCCTTGAAAGACGCACACTTTGAATTTGATCAGAGCGGCTCTGGTTCTTCACTGGCTAACTTGATGTGATTGGCTGGATGACGGTTCAATCAAATCAACAGACCTATTTGTGTCTCTCTGTGTGTGCGTTATGGTAGACACAGTTCCAACTCTTTACGGGAGCGTTTATTTCCATATTTTACTTTCATTTTAATCTGACAAAAAGTGTGGGGGATAGAATCGTGTTCCAGCAAAGGTGTGTACGTTATAACACCCACATCCCCCACGCTTGCTACGCGCCTGCGCGCTAAACTCGCGAACTAACTAAAAGGCGCAGAAATTATGTCAAAACTTGAGAAGAACCATGGGCCTATCTATGTCTGTCAAACCGGCTCCGCAAGTTGGGTCAAGACCGCACTGACTGTGAGTAGGCTAAGTAACCTGACTTTAAAGTTCTATAACCTGTCCAGTTATCTGGGTTGAACAAAGTGTAAAAATAGTGTTAGTAAGGGCTATTATTCGGAACGCAGATTCAAAATGAGACCTGTTTTCGCAAATATGAACCACAAGATATCGTCAGCAAGAAACTCCACTAGAGCTATCGGACCCTAGCTTGGGTAGACTATACAAGAGAAGCTCTGCGCGCTAACCAGGCTACTCGGACTGAATCAGAACGCAGTGGCTACCGGTTACTTTATCTAGCGCATGTTCAAGCGATCTTCTTATAGGTTAACAAACAAAAAAAATATTTCTCTGTCCTCACCTCCAACCCCATGGTGTAAGTAGAAGTCTGACTTGCACTTGACTGCGGTGACATTTTACGAGGCCGACGTAGGCTGCTTGGTGCTTGAAAATGAACGACGCATCGATCGGAACAGGATTTTAAAAAACGTGTTTGGTCAGAAGTTAAGACATGCTATAGGCACGGAGAGTAAAAGGTTACCATATTTAGCGACCTGAAAAACGGCATGCTTGCTTCTGCAAAAAGGATAGTCAGAAGACTCACCACAATAGGCCTACTTAACCCGTGCAAATGAATGTAGTTGAATGTAATTCTCTATTTGCATGATGTTTAGTCACTCAGCAACATTAAATGACCAGCACATGTATACATATATATGGCACAGAAACATACCTGAATGGCAGTCAACAAAGGAGGTTATTGTAGTTCCAGTCCTGAAGCTTTTCCCCATAAAGAATGAGAGAGATATTAAAGATATGTATAAAGGATATCTCTGAGTTTTGTTCCTAACATGACTCAACTACTTTGCAGAGTGGAACATAATCTACAGCCAAAGTACACTTAACACTCCCATTCCCAAGGACAATCAACTACGTCACTCACACACAAACACACACACACACACACACTCACAAGCTACACAAATAAAAAGCTCTAACTAGCTTTAAAACATGTAAACTCCAACTATTCCCTAATTTCCTAAGTCACACACACATTGTGCACCCTCCATTCATAAGCACTGGGTGCAGTCCAGGTTATGCCTTCAGTAACACAGGATGCTGACCCAGGAACAGTGGCAAAATAACCCCACCCCATGCTCCACTAAGCAGCTGCGCTCACTTACAGTAGTTCACACCAGCGTCGGCTGCTCACTCTGGGCTTCCCAGAAGTCTGTGCGGGGAGAGAGAGAGAGAGAGTAAAAACTTGATAGGAAAAGAGAGATTAATGCACAAAGAGCTGTGTCATGAGTAGTATTGCAGAGCCTGAACCTGATCGAACAAGTAGGATTTGCCTACAGCTTTATGAAGATTTATGTAGGACAATCAGTCAGACAGGTCGGTAGACTCAGTGTGTTTGAGTAAGAGTGAGCAAACATTAACATGTTTTTGTTGTTCACATGACTTGCCAGGCTACATGACTTCAGTTTGATCCATGACAATCTAGGGTGTATATACTGTATGATTTGACATGGTCAGCAATGACTGGTGTGGACATGTGTGTACACACTCCTGTCCGTGGTGCTTGTACAGTTTTCCTTCATAACTCCGACCAGTGTGAACAGGCTGAAGACAATCAAAGAGAACACTATGGTGTAGAACTCCAGCTCGGTGAACAGAGAACCCATCTGCCAATACACACAGACACACACACACACACACACACACACCGAGACAGAGTGACAACAATTAGACCAAAGCTATGTATTTTGTTTTTATTTCAGCATCTGAATTACATCTGAATATTGATGCAGGGCCGCCATCACTTGTATAAAAGTAGTATTTCTCACCAAGCACAGTATTTTACATACACATTGGAGATGCTGCATTTGGGGTCATACCATTATGCTGAATATTGTGGTTGAGGGGTATGTGTACCTATAGTCCCTTTCTCATCAGAGAGATTTTTGGAGTTCCTAGAACATGACGTTCCTAGAACTCCCTTTTTTGCATTCACACCAGACGGATTTTGGGATTATTAAAGGTACACTATGCAAAATGTTCACCTTAATATAACCTTTACGAAGCCAATTTGATGGTAAACAAACTTGTAATAGGGGAATTGTTCACCTAGCATATACAGCAATAGACGTAGCAAGAGAACCAGCCATGCAACTTCCAGAACAGTGGCCCGAAGACATCTCGCGAGAATCATGAAATATCACCTTGTCAGTAGATATAGCTCTTTGGAGATAGTTTTTGCCTGTTGTTAATCCTTCACCTCCACAACAAAAGCATTTTCATAGTATACAGGGCGAACAAGCCACTAGAAGTAGCCTAAGCTATTTACAACGGCAGAGTAAAATATATTCTCTAGATATACTCTAGGGGGAGCTCTACAGTTCTATACCTGAACCTGCATAGTATACCTTTAAAATACCTGAACCTGCATAGTGTATCTTTAAAGAGCAACTTGCGGGTTGGAAACCCTTATAAAGCATAGTGTAGATAATGATGAAGGAACTAGATTATCAGAAAGAAAAAATGGTAACTACGCCAGAAACAACAATAAAATTGTGAGAAAATAATTTCAGCATCTATAAACCACTAACCGGTGAGGTGACAGACAGTAAAAGGTCAAGTTCAATGAATGGTGTATGGATCCTGACCTATTCTATATAGTCTATGATCCTGGCACAGGCTCAAAGGAGATTATAAACAACGAATATGCCTGTGACTGACGGGTAGAGGGAAGAGGTAGCCTTGAGTTTTGGTGAGTGACTCAGTGATAACGGTGGCGAACGCTGTAAGGAAGGGAAAGTGCACGCACGCACATGCACACACACAGGCACGCACACACAGACTCACACGCATACACACACAGGCACGCACACACAGACTCACACGCATAGGGGTACGCACACAAGCACACGCATGCACACACACATAAACACAAGCACGTACATGCACACATGCACAAACACACCCCCACACACACACGCACACATACACATTAACACACATACACACACACACATAAACACACACGCACACATAAAACACACACACACATGTAGGCAAGCAGGCACACACACACACATGCACACACACACACACTCAATTACCGCCACACACCCACTCAAAAGTGAACACACACACACACAGACACATAAATCACACACACACACATGCAGGCAAGCAGACACACACACACATACACCATTACCCCCCCCCCCCCCCCCCCCCACACACACACACACACACACACTCACAAGCTTCGCGGTACATCTAGTTATAATTAAATTACGCGCATTTGCGTTCATACCGCTGCCGGTAAGTTCTAACAACGCATATGTACATAATTAAATATCACTGGCAATGTCAGAGCAAATATGTAACAAACACAGTGTAACAATACTTACAGGCATCTGAATGCACAAAATGAAAACATTCACGGAAGGAACGTTTAGAACTTTGCTAAAGTCAGTGCTGCGTGACATGTAAAGGGGAATATGAATGGAACATTGTAACGGTACCAGCTGGCTACGTTATAGGCGACCAGGTCGCGACGTTGTAGCAATTTTAATCATGGCACCAAATGACAATTTTTGCGAGTAGCCTACCATGGCAGTGTCGCGTAAACATTGTTCTATGGAAGTATATATGTAGCTTTATTCAAATGAGAATGCAATCTGCAATATGGAATTCAAAAAGACATTACATTGGCAATTCATTTTGCATTTAAATTTTCAAAATTCAGTTTCATAATTCAACTGTCAATTTGTTTTGCAATTTAATATTCAAAGTGCAACGTAGGATTGCATTTTGAAAACATATTTGGCAAAACTGACAATGCCAGCCTGAAAACAATTTGGATTATTTTGGGCAAAACGTTTCGCCATCAGTTTGAGGCATTTTATTCAAATGGAAAAGAAATAGCACCCCCCGTGATTGCATTGCACTTTGCCACGCTCTTTGTGTTGCAAAATTCAAATGGCAATTCGATCTGTAATCTGTCAAGTCACTCGTCAAGGCGGGAACTAGGCTACATCACTTCCGTGTTTACGTCTTACCCAGTTAGCGTTTGCAATAGACCTCTCTAGAATAAGTCCCGCCTCCGTAACTTCCGTATCCATCCAACTTCCGGTCGTCAAATGTCTATGGGAAATAACATGGCGTTTCGAAAGATCGTACCTGTCAAACTCTGTAGGTGACAAAGTAGAAAAAGCTGGTGGGCCGATTGGCCTACACACTTCTGCCATCTAGTTTCCGCTGGATTTTTTGATTGTCGGTGCCGTTTAAGTAGTAAACGATTATTAATGCTAACCGGGAGCTAGTTCCGATGTACGCGGGCGGAGGAGGGCGTTAGATCTTGCTCACAACGTGATGGTCATTTTCACGTGTGATTCATGCGTGGTTTCAGTGGTCTATAAATGTAAATCGTTTGCAAGGTTCAGCCTCTTTTCAACATGACTTAACTTTGGTTTGACTGTGCGATTTTGTTGGCTGTTATTGAGATATTTGAAAAAGAAAGAAATTGCCGACGAAGACACTAAAGACATGACGAGATGAGATTTTTTTTCACGAAAAACAGATTATGATAAGCAGACTAGGAATCAGAGGCTGAATCATATTGAGTCGATAGCTTTATTTTGCATGATCTTGATCAGAACAGTAACGTTTTCAGAATGTATTACAGTTTTTTCTGATTGCTTAAGCACATTTTTTGTAACTATGGCTTTTTTTGCTAAACTCTACACACAAATGGCAAAACCTCTCACCCAATCAGCAAAACATTGTAGTTCTCTTGCAAAAGCTAACACACCTTGCTTAACTCTTCACACCTTCGTAAAAATGGTGTTTTCGTATCAAACATTAAACACAAGCCATCACAATAGTAAGCACACAATGTGCAAACAACACACTGATGGTATGAATAAAAAACACATCTGGCTTTTGCTTTCTCTGTGCACAAGGTAGACTATGTCAGTTTGAGGTCATACTTTTGTCATAGTTCTGTAAACATACAGGGATCCAAACTTCAAGTATTACTGTAATGTTTATTTACACACATCAAAACAAACACAAGTGTGTTTTTCCAAGTCAAAACACAAAATAGCATTTCACTGAGTCAATCAGTCTACATCGGGTTGTCTCTCTCAAAATTCTGTCTACATCACATGCAATGTCCTAGTCCAAGGCTCCGGGAAAAATATATTCTGGAATGACGTATCCAGGCTGACATGACAATATCCCCACATGTAGACATGACAATATCCCCACATGTTTTTTTGTCTGTAAAAGGGCTATTTCTTTCTCTTCTCACTCTTCCTGCTCACTCCATTGTACCCATTGTACATTACCTGTGGCTTATTTATAGTGCTTAGGCTGATTGCAAAGTGAACTAATTATCTAAAACAGTTTTCACATGAGAAAGTGTGCCAGAGAGTTGGCAAAATAGTGTAAATAATAGCCATTGTGCCTACAGTTGTGCAAAGTGTGTGTTACAAAATTGCAAACTGAGTGCAAAGCAGTGTTTGTGCTTTTAATTTTGCGAACTCAGTGAGTGGTTTTGCCATTTGTGTGTAGAGTTTTGCAAAAAAAGCCATAGTTACAAAAAATGTGTTTACATGTAAGCATTCAGAAAAAACTGTAACAACCTATCAAACATGATGATTTCACGCAGGGTTAGTGCCACCTCCGTAGACAGGCTCTGGTGTCACAAACTCAATTTCGGTGAAGACAAACTATGAAACATTGCCGTTGCTATGCAACCTTGACTGGATGAGTCGCGGCGTCTGAAGCGTGCGTTAGCTTAGTGCTTCTTACTGATATATTTCTACTTTAACGGCACCGACAATCAAAAAACCCAGTGGAAACTAGATGGCAGAAGTGTGTAGGCCAATCGGCCCACCATTTTTTTCTACTTCGCCACCTACAGATGTTTTACCGGTATGATATTTCGAAAGTTACGGAGTTATGGAGGCGGGACTTATTCTTGAGAGGTCTATGGAGGAGTTTGCAGCTGCACTAAGGTCTCTGGCCAACAGACCCGGCTGTAGAGTACAGTGACAGAGGGGGCATTTGCGATTTTCAAGGGGGCACAATTTTTAACCGTGACCGCGAGTAGGCCTAGTGTCCGCGAGACCAAGCTGTGTTCTTACATTATTAAGGCTCTTATGTTGCTGCTGATAACTTTGCCTGTCTAACCTGCGGCATCTTTACCCCCCTCCCCCCAGCAATCAGTAGCCTACAAATAAGCATCGTATACAACAATTCAGCGAGATAGATTTGGCCAAACGTGGGCCCCCTTTGCGGTCGTGACAGCCGTGGGCCCGGAGCGACCGCACCCCCCGGTCTGCTTATGAGGCTAGCCAGACCATGAACGGTAGTCTCCATTGTGTGTGTGTGTGCGAGCAGGGCAAGGAAAGGCTGTGTGAGTTTTAGCCTAACTAACGACAATAGACAAATGTCCTGTGAACTCCAAAGAGCTCCGCGATCTCCCTCATAGGAGAGGTAACCCTCTATTCCCTCCAGTGGTATATCCACAGAAGGTCTCCCCACCAGCTAGCGCCCATTAGTTGTAAGGCCTCAGAAATGTTTGAACGGACCAGGTTGACATCAAATCGGACAAGTAGGGCTAGATAGCCCACTCTGTCGTCCATTTTCAGTAATCTGTCCAGTGAGTCAGACTCGTTGACCTCTCCGGAATAAACGGAATAAACGCTAACTGGGTAAGACGTAAACATGGAAGTGACGTAGCCTAGTTCCCGCCTTGATGAGTGACTTGACAGATTACAGATCGAATTGCCATTTGAATTTTGCAACACAAAGAGCGTGGCAAAGTGCAATGCAATCACGGGGGGTGCTATTTCTTTTCCATTTCAATAAAATGCCTCAAAACGAAAGTACAAAATGTACTTGCTCTCCCAAAATAATCCAAATTGTTTTCTGGCTGGCATTGTCAGTTTTGCCAAATATGTTTTCAAAATGCAATCCTACATTGCACTTTGAATATTAAATTGGAAAACGAATTGACAGTTAAATGATGAAACTGAATATTGAAAATTGAAATGCAAAATGAATTGCCATTTGAATTTTGAGACTGAAGTACCATGGCAAAATGGAATGCAATTCAATCCATGTTTATTCTATTTTTTAACCAAAATTATTCAAATTGATTTTAGGATTGCATTGTCACTTTGCAGATTAAAATACAATTTGTTGGAAATTACTGCAAATTGCAATATTAAATTAAATAATGAATTGGCAATTGCATAATGTGATGTATTTTTGAATTGTATATTGCAGATTGCATTCTCATTTGAATTAAGCTACACATATGCTTCCATAGTTCTCGCTACCAACTAACAACATTATCAGTTGAACAGGCTACCATGTCACTGCCACGTTACTTGCGGTACCAAAAGACAACAACTCTGTGCAACGCTGCAAAGACGTGACCGGTGACCAAATTACCACTTTGTGACAAAGTCGCTGCACCCGTAATGTGTTTGCTAGGCTACAATAATGTGCGTGTTAAAGCAGCAGCTACTGGCTATCTGAGTGTATGACTGATGCTACTTTGACGGGAAAACGGATTCAACCCTCCAAACCATATATTTTCTGAGAACTTTTGACAAGATTCTGGAAAGACTGTAGGTCTAATCTTTTAACTTATGTCCCCCACTCAAGACTAGTCTCTACTCCTGTTTGCTTTTCTCCTAGTCATTTAGGCAACTTTAAGAGCCTAATTTAAATATATTTGATTTAATATACTTTCTGTATGTTGTCACAGCCTACACCAGAATGAGCATTAGGTGGCTGGTCATTTCCAACCTATTCAACTGCTGCATCTGCTTTGCTTGAAGTCTGATTATAACTTCACCATACGGTAGCCTACACACAATTTACCCTTATGGCAATGGCTATATTTTGGATATTTTTAAGGTACATAATATCGGACAGACCGATATATATATTTTTTTACTCAGCTGACAGTCCTGCATCAACCTGCACTGACAACATTGAAGCTATAGGCTATACCCTAATGTAAGCCTAAACAAATGCTATAGGCTTTTCTCATAGATATATATAGGCCTACTGACTGTCTGTATATATATCTACGGGTTTTTCTAACATGTATGTTCGATTTTGAACTATCTGCTTTGCTTGTGAATGAAGTTGTAGTCTACTTTCCTTTGTTCAGTGTTTTTGTTGAACGATGCTGACAAGCGTGTCCCTGTTTCCCTGTCAAAATGTACTTGCTCTCCTCTTGTTGACTCGTTGTAACCATGTTGTAACTTCACCCGAAGTTGCTGCACCTTCCAATGAGCGTTGTCTGAGGATCAGTCCTTGTAATAAAATGGGCTGATACTACACAGGCCAGTCATTCCTTTTATAATCATGGAGCAACGGTTTAGGCAAATTCGCGAGGGGATATTCTCACGCTTTGTGCTGCTGCAGTCAGTCTGGGCAAACCGATGGATAACGCGAAGAGGAAAAAAGTCGCCAGACACACGAAAAAGTCGCCAGATTTGTTGTCAGTCGCTAGATAAGATTTTCAGTCGCCAGAGACGGCCAAAAGTCGCTAAATCTAGCGACAAAGTCGCTAAAATGGCAACACTGGTTCCTATAACCACTTGACCCAAAAGAGACTAATGTGGACATAAGCTCCATTTGTACATACCAATTTGAAACCAATTTTCATCATTACCATACCATTCATTTCTTGTTGCAAACCATAGTGACTGTCTCAAATTTTTTATCCAGCTGAACAGAATTGGATTCTGATGGATCAAAATATATGTATCATACAAACTAGTGTGCAATTGCATATTGTGCCATTGCTCCTTGTTAATGATAAACGGTTTGTGCTACACCAAAAAAAAGTAGTATTGTCAGACAACATAGGGTGAAATGGCTACTATTGCTGTAATAATGGCGATACTGGTGACAATGGCCATGCTGGTTGACAATATTGCATGTCTATTTGTTGATATAAAAATCACTTACTTACAATGTTTTTTCCCCTCACTTCTGAGCTTTCCTGCTAGAGAACACAGAACAAGAAACACTTTGTATTTACCACAAACCACAATCTGGTTTCTACATGTTCCATTTGGTTACAAGACACCTTAAATGCACTCAACACTTCAAACCCTCTCGACTCAACTACCCTTCTGCAGCTCTGTAGTTCACACATATAGCCTACAGAAAAAAGTTACTTACGTACAAACAATCAGCAACATTCCCATTCAGACGATGTACATCCAAAAGACCTATTCTTTTACAGATGCACAGTGTTTGAGTTTGTGTGTAACGTGATATAGTGGAGAAGTCATCCAAACAGGCAGAGCTCAAATTGCTCCAAGGGATTAAAGTTTCAGAGTGCCGTGGCGGTTTCTACTTGCTATCTACTTCCCTGTTCGCCTGATGTCGATTAGCCATTCAATGAGACATCTGATGCATTGACCAAGATAAGAATGTGAGGAACCACTGAATAGTACTAAAAATAGGTAGTAAGAAATGGTAGGTAGATAGATAGATAGATAGATAGATAGATAGATACTTTATTGATCCTCAAGGGGAAATTCAAGGGTCTCAGTAGCATACAGACATATCACACAACATGCACTTACAGCAGAAATGGTAAACATAAGTATAAACATATAACTAAACTCCACTGTACAATAAAGACAGTAGAAGATAAGACAGATAAGAAAACTAACAAAACTAAATACTAAATACACTATATAAGTTAAATTAAGAAAGTCCAATGTGCTTGAGGGTGATCAAGCATAAGACGCTTGTAGTGACAGGGCCAGGACTGGTGAGGTGCTAAAGGTAGTGAGTGTCATGGTGAAGGTGCAAACAGTAGCCCAACCATAGTCCTTAGTTATGTGTGCCTGGCAAGGTGCTCAAGAGAGTGTCATGGTGAAGGTGCAAAAAGTAGTCCAACATTAGTCCAACAGTGCAACAGTGCAGGGTAAGGTCTAGAGACCAGCATAAATAATATAGACAAATAGGAGAGTAAAGTGTAATGTAGACAAGGTAAAATAAAAAACTATTTCAGTGCAAGAACAGGTTGAGGTAATAGGTTTATAAACATTCATTCATTCAGTATTGTATCAGAAGCCTAAAGGTGATGGGTGAATGAAAGTATAAGTAAGTATAAGTATATTCTTTTGATCCCATGAGGGAAATTTGGTCTCTGCATTTATCCCAATCTGTGAATTAGTGAAACACACTCAGCACACAGTGAGGTGAAGCACACACTAATCCCGGCGCAGTGAGCTGCCTGCAACAACAGCGGCGCTCGGGGAGCAGTGAGGGGTTACGTGCCTTGCTCAAGGGCACTTCAGCCGTGCCTACTGGTCGGGGTTCGAACCGCAAACCCTCCGGTTACAAGTCCGAAGCACTAATCAGTAGGCCACGGCTGCCCCATAAAGAGAATAAGGTTTAGAAAAGGAAATATTTCAGCACAGGAAACAGACAAGGAGAGACAGGATATATTTTCTTTCACGGTACCTGTGAGTGCTGCACGTGAGCTCTGTCAATCCAAGTGCTTCTAACAGTAGACTATTGTGAATAGAAGGGCTGTTGAGGTTGAAAGCAATTGCCACAGGAAGTCTGGTAAAAACAGATGCCACGTTTCCAATTGAAGATAGTTTATTTCACCCACACACTTATGATACTCATGGCACCTGGGGGGTATTTGATGGTTCAGTAGTTGTTGCGGTTTCATGTAGTTGAAAGAGTGTCGGGATTTCCACCCCCGCTGTTTATTGCAAAACAAGGCAGCCGCTTTTATTCATTGAAGTGTGTTGTGCTGTGGAAACATTATTGCGTAGCCAAGTAGCCTAAATTGAGTTATTTTTTAATTATGCATGATTTACTTTTTTATTACATTTGCAGGCTGGAATGCCTTGCGGCAACAAATGTGTTTAAATGTAGTAGGCCTAGTAACTGCTTCAGCCTCTGGCAAGCTCAGAAGGGAGCGGCAAGCGACTAGTAGCTTGAGAGGGTCATGTTGGAGAGACCCATGGTGTAGGTAGGACAACGACTTTTTATTGGCAACAATATAAAATATTAAGAAGAGCTCTTTTATTTAGTTGAGTTAAATCAAAACAATGTCTTCTAGTGTTCATGGACTGATAGCCCTATAGGCAGTTATTACCCCATTGTATTTGGGGGGCCAGCCTTTATTTGCCCGAATCGACCACGACCCCGGCTATTATCCGAGACCCGGCTAAAAATGGAATCCCGGCCATAATTTGAGGATTTACGGTATACACAAAAGCAAACGCACACATGCACACACTCATTTACATACACAAAAGTTGCAAGAGTAGGGGATGGAGTAGGAGATGGAGAATGGAGAAATTCACAGTGATTTATTTTTGCGGAGAGAATGTGCAGGACTGAGCGGCGGTACATCTAGTTTATCACATCGCTTTGTGGTACATCTAGTTTATCACCCTCCAGGACAACCTAGCAGCTTTGACCATGAATTGGAATATCCATATTAATCGAATGATCGATGCATCGCGATGCGGACATGGATGATGCTGCATCGATGCAGTGGCCGACCATAATCGATTATCTGTCTGTCAGATTGTCTGCTGTGTTCAGACTTTGTTAAATAAAAAATATTGTTGATATTATTTTTGGATGAAAACATAAGTAATATTGAAAACTGTATTATATTAAAATACACAGTATCTTAAAGAAGCCCTAACAATTTTAGCAAAAATTACCTTAATTATGCAGGTTGAGAGTCGTTCTGATGGTTCGACAACACTTTTTGGGTCGTTTGGTGGGTGCTTCGTCTCCCCCTAGTGCTTCTCTGCGGAAAAAACGAATATGCAACTTTCTGGTCGCGGTCCGAAAAAATATCCGGATGTAACTCAGCGGAAGTATCCAATCGCGCCTCGAAAATGTAGTCAGATTGTAGTTTCTAAGAAGACTGCAAAACGGACTCCGACTTGGCTTTGTTGCTGTTGAAATTGTAAGTAGCCTACCCTTGGGTGAACTTAGTTTTTGTAATGTGATTTGATAGCCCCTTGAACAATGTGTTTGCTCGACCGTTTTATTGTGAGCCCTGTATGTGTGTTTAGCTTGTTTTCTTGATGGCTAGCTCGCTAGCTAGTGGGGGTTTAGCGTAGCAGTCACTTGCTACCGAAGCTGCAGGGGGAGCTATGTCGTGAAAAATGCGAGCCCAAATCAGGCGAAAACCCAGGAACAGCGAAAGAATAACCAGACCTGCATAGGGCTTCTTTAATGCATTTTGCATCCAAGTCAAATATCCTATGGCTTTAATAGAAAAGTGTATTTGACGCATTGTGATGCATCGAGATATCGAATTAAATCGAATCGCTGACATGATAATTGTAATCTAATCGAATCGGGAGATCAGGGAAGATTCACACCTTTAATTCAAAAATAAATTAATTTATGTGTACATTTAGTGACTGTACACTCATTGGCCTGTAGATGGTGGTGTTGAGCGAAGGGTTGCTGTCTAGGGTGAGGGGCTATATTGCATTTATTGTCTTACACACTCTCTCTCTCACAAACACACACACACACACACACACACACACACACACAGACATAAACATACATGCACACACATATGCACACATACACACACACACTCATTCTGATTTCCAGTATTGGCGTTACGTAGTTTGTCCACCAGATGGCGCAGCAAGACGGAGCCGTATATGGCTCTGCTACAAGGCATATTCATCATTATCATATTCACACTTTACTTCCGAAAACCACAGTGGCTTACAGTTTCACTGTATTGTGGCTTGTGTGTTCATGGTAGAATGATTTTCAGGTGAAATGTAATTCCTATCTCTTCTTGAAGCCGAAAAAACCTGAGAATGTTTATCGGACATGCTTGGTTTTTACTGCAGGTAGGCTTCTAATCTTTCACCAGCTTGATGTTATATGTAGTCTAAAATAATGTTAACGTTTACATAAGTTGAGCAGAGATGAGAAGTAACGAAGTACAAATACTTCGTTACTTTACTAAAGTAGATTTTTCAGATATTTTTTTACTTTTCTTTACTATTTATTTTTGAAGTGACTTTTTACTTTTACTCCTTACTCCTTACAACACGAATATCGGTACTTATCGGTATCGGTTTGTTACTTTAGTTTCAAATAATTTCATTTTTCGCATCATCAATAGCGGATGGGAATATATGTTGCACTTGACGCATCACTACAAGGTGACAGATTTGGGTGGCATTCATTCACAGCAAATCATTGCAGCTTGGTGGCAGTAACGTTAATGTTAGCACATAGTAGTATGTCTCAATTACTATCTCACTGGATCAAGCACTTCCTAACTGACCGCCCACAGCGAGTGTGTGCCAGGGACATGACCTCTAATGAAATAGTACTTAATACAGGGGCCCCTCAAGGATGTGTTCTTTCTCCTGTCCTGTTTTCTGTGTATACAAATGAAATGACACTACATCATAGTACTTTTAAATTATTCAAATATGCAGATGATATGGCACTGGTGGGAATGTTTCACAAGGACGACAGTATATCTGATTATGTTGAACATGTTTTCAAGCTAGAACAGTGGTGTAAGACCAGCTCACTTTTACTCAATGCAGGTAAAACAAAGGAGCTAATTCTTAATCAAACAGGTTCTCCAACACCACTGACATTAATCAATCAAACTGTTGAAATTGTTAACTGTTTTAAGTATTTGGGAACATACATTGATGATAAGTTAAATTATACTGAAAATGCTGATGCTATAAGCAAAAAGGCCAGCCAAAGACTGTTTTTAAATAGGAAATTGAAGGGATTTGGAGTCAGCTGTAATATTCTTGAGAGGATATATGTCAGTTTAGTGGAGAGCATCCTTACTTATAACATTTCTGTCTGGTATGGTCACTTGACTTTACACAATAAGAACAAGCTGTCCAGAATTGTTAAAATGGCAGGGAAAATCATAGGGCGACCTCAAAAAACACCAGATAATCTATACAGCACTGCAGTACAAGCCATGAACATACTAGATGATGACACACACCCCCTCCATTCTGAATTTGAGCTGCTCCCCCTAGGGCGGCGCTACAGAGTACACATGGCAAGGAATCCATTCCAAATTCCAAATGCAATTTCCATGGTCAACAAACAATGGAAAAACTAGACAGAAGGGAGGTGTAGCCAAGAGCACTACAAATGGGCTGGAACTGGTGCTTTTTGCCTTGTATCTGATGTGTATGCATGTGTGTGTGGGCCAGAGGGAGGGGATACATGTGATGTGCTGTGTTCATCCTGTGGCTATATGTCTGTGTGTAATGGAATGAATGTGTCTACTCTATGTTTCCTATGTGTTTTATACTATTCCTATCAGTGAGACCAAAGACAATTTTAATGCAGGCATGACAATAAAGTATATTCTATTCTATTCTATTCTATTCTATTCTATTCTATTCTATTCTAATTAAATTTAGTCAAAAATGCCCTCCTCCTCTTCCTGCCTTTGGTGCTTCCCTAACTTAGCTGCAGTGTAGCCTATATCCTTAGCAATAAGTAGATGCAGTATTGGGTCTTGAACAGGGATGTAGTGGAGGCTAAATGCAAGTAAACACAGTTTACCCACCTCTGAAATTTCAGAAATAGTTTATCCATCTCTTATTAGAGTTTATCCACTTCTCAAAACTGTTAACATTTACAAATCACACTGTATTATTTACAATAACAATATGTACACTTATCAACACTCTATGAACCACTTAATGTCACTTGTATTGTTATAAACATTGGACAATAACCTCCACCGTCATCAAACATGTTCTGAATGCCTTTTCTAAAAATAGCAAAAACAAAGAAAGGGAATGACAAACAGATCCAGAAACGATTCAACATAAAAAAGCTGCTAGACGCAAATATCAACAGAGATTTTATTGTAGACCTAAAGAACCAGTTCCAAGCACTAGCAAACATGGACGATGGCTCAGTCAAGAGCAAGTGGGAAAGGGCAAAGAACTCCTTCAACAAAACATGTGAAGAGAAGCTTGGTCACTCCAGAAGAAAGTATAAGATCTAGTTGTCAGAGGAAACCATTGAGACAATTGAGAAAAGGAGAAAGATCAAGGAAAGTCTAGAACAAACAAAGACAAGGGCACAAAAACAAAGATTAATACAGGAATACTCCTACTGGAAATAAGTCAAAAGGAAATCTAAAGGGGACAAAAGAAACCACAATGACCAGCTAGCAGAGCATGCTGAAGACGCCATGCAGAGAAATGACATTAAATCAGTATACAACATCACACAGAATCTGGCAGCTGCAGAGAAATGACATTAAATCAGTATACAACATCACACGGAAGCTGGCAGGAAAGCCAGTCAACACATCCAAACCAATAAGGGTCGAAGAGGGAAACATCCTCAGTAAACTAGATAAACAATTGGACAGATGGAAAGAGCGTTTCTGTGAACTATTCAACGGAGAGGAAAATCCTGATCCACCAAACATACCTGAAGGTAAAGACCTCGAAATAGACACAGACCCAATCACAAAAGATGCATCATCAAGGCGCTAAGAAAAATCAAGAATGACAAAGCCCCAGGACCAGATAATATAGCACCAGAAGTCTTGAAGGTGTGCCCTGAAACAACATCCTCTACGACCTCTTTACAGCTATATGGGAGACTGTGGAAGTTCCAGAAGAATGGAGACTGGGCCTCATAAAATTACCCAAGATGGTCGATCTGGGCAACTGCCAAAATTGGAGAGGGATACAGCTACTTGAAATCTGTCCTTTAATTTGGGTCAGAAACATGGAAACAGACAAAGAAAACGGCAAGCGTTTACCAACAAATGCCTCTGCCAAATACTGAGGATACGGTGGCCTGAGGGCATTTCAAATCAGCAACTGTGGAAGACAACAAAACAAACTCCCATCAACGACAACATGAGGAGACGGAAATGGCGCTGGATTGGCCACATCCTGTGAAGACCACAAACCAACATTACAAAACACGCATTGGATTGAAATCCACAGGGCAAGAGACACAAAAGCCGCCCAGTGACAACATGGAGATGAACGCTGGACCAGGAGCTCGGGTCAATCCAGATGTCTTGGGGAGAGGCAAAAGAGCTGCACATGTCAAGTGGAGAGCTATTGTGCAGGCCCTATGCCCCTTCAGGGGCGAAGAGGACTAAGTAAGTAAGTAAGTAAGTAATACCTGTAGACGCACTGATTTGGCACCAATGTATTCATTTGTTATGAGTTAACCATTCATGAAAAATAAAAACATTCATGTTGTTGAATTTTTATTTACTTATTTACTTTTTTTTTATTTTACTATTTAGACTATTTATTGCCCTTTTTAATGCAAGGTGATTTCTTGGGTTCAGATCCACTGTCCATTGGAAGAGACAAAAGCCTTTTCTTGTTTTATTTTTTGCAGTGTAAAAATCCTCTATTGCATTTCTTTTGTTTCTGGAACATCATGGGGTTCTGAATGGGTTAGAATGGGATACAACATATATATTCCATACAAAGAGTCAGTGAATAATGATACTTTCTCTACTGTTAGGGCAAGTCTTGAATTTACAACATACAGGCAACTACACTGGATTACATGAAATCTCTGCATGATAATCCCTCTTTCCAAGCAGACAAAGATCAATTTGAACCGACAGCTCATTGACATTTGTTTACTTAGCCGCATCATTATGTGGTGAACACGGGACCTGTGTTGGTTTTGGGATCCAGGCTGAAGGGGTTATAGGTAGAGACATCTGCTTTGCTCCCCCTGCGTTGGGTGTTTAGTGAGTAATAAACTGAGAAATAAGGGGCTGCACACTCATATCCTGAGTGCAATGCGTATGTGTTAAAACATCTACCATGCCCTTGAGCAAAACACTTCAAGCTCACAAGCTTGAACTTTGATGGTGGTCAAAGGCAGTTAAAAGGTATCCCACATGGTTATGACCCAATATAACCGACAGATGCTAGGAGCACTGCTCTATGGACAGCATTTATGGGCAATGAGTGTGTGTGTGTGTGTGTGTATGTGTGTGTGTGTGTGTGTGCCTGCATGCATGTGTGTGCACATATCTTTATGAGTGTGTTTGTGTTCATGAGTGTGTGTGTGTGCATGCGAGGTGTACAGTCACTAAATGTACAAATATATTAATTTATTGTATGGTCCCCCATGAATGGATATGGGATGGGTTGATATGGCCCCTGGAGGCCAACATAACAAAAAAATTAGGTCTAGTTAAAAATGAAAAAGCAAAAATGAATGGTTGTAATCGCAGGTATCTCTGTCTGACAAGGTCATAATTGCACGAAATTGGAGGTGTAGGATCTGACACCCTGTGAATGCATGCCAAGTGTCGGGGAATTCCGTTCACAGGGGGGGGGGGGCATACAATAAATTAATTCATGCCTGTAGATGTGTACCCTACATATGCACACACACACACACACACACTCATGAACACACACAAACACACATAAAGATACATGCACACACACACATAAGCACACACATACACCCATAAAAACACACACACATACACAAGCACAGACAAACACAAACAGGTACGCACAAACTCACACACACACATTTAACACACACATAAATACACACACACACACACACACACACACACACACATAAAGACACACGCACACTGTAGACATGCAGGCATACGTACACACACACTCACATGCACACACACACACACACAGGCCCGCACATAAGCACACGCACACACACATAAACACAAACACGTGCACACAAGCATGCACAAACACACACACGCACACACATACATGCATACACACACAATCACATACACACACATAAAAACATGCACATGAACAGAGATGGGAAGTAACGAAGTACAAATACTTCCAATACCAATTACAACTGTTAACATTTAAAAATCACACTGTATTATCCACAATAACAATATGTACACTCATAAACACTCTATGAACCAGTTAATGCTACTGGTATTGTTATAAACATTGGACAATAACCTCCATCATCAAACATGTTCTGAATGCCTTTTCTAAAAATCTGATGCCGCATGACGCAGTCCACCTTACCGTGATCACTTAATTCATAGTTTACCCACCTCTTATTTTACCACTACATTCCTGGTCTTGAAATATTCACAGGAATCCATAGAAATTAAATATTCATGTTATTTTATCCAATATTAGTTGTGCAGATGTATAGTCCATCTTATACACACATGAAGCCAACAAAGAAAACGCAAAAATAGAGACTTTTTTGTAATTATTCCATTTTGTTAGGGTCTGGGCACTCACCGTTCGCAGTGCTCAGTCTGAGGGGCGGGATAATCAGTTGTCTTTCAAATTCCCTCTGCACGCAATAGGACAGCGGCAGCGCTATGAGTCCCATGTGTTTCCCACCAGCGAAGCTAGTTGGCTAGTTCAAACGTTTGCCAACTTAATAAAAGCTTAAAGGAAAATTCCGGTGTGATATTGACCTAAAGTGTATTGAAACATGATACAGAGTGTGAACGTATGTCTCATAGCCCATCTCGGCTTGTCCCCTGCACTCCAAAATCTGGCGCTAGTTAGCCGATGCTACCAACAGCTTTTTCAATTGTGGTGCTTCGGCATCGGGCTAGCCATGCAAATAAATCACTGTTTTACACCATTTACGAGGCTCAATGTATCTCCACACTTCATTGGTAGACTTCCGAGGGCCCTGACATTTAAAACGAGACATTGAGAACTTTGAAAAAGCACTGGTAGCAGTGGAAATGCATGGATTCCAGTTGCTGCTACTGGAAGAAACTGAAATCCATGCATTTCCACTGAATTATTTTTGGAATCTGATCCCTTATCATACCTGTTCATTCTTACTCGTCGCTCGACTTATCGTGACTAAATTGAAGACGGCAAACGGTGAACTTCGTGAAGATACTGTCTGTATAAATCGTCTTGTAAGTAAACTACCAGTGCTTTTTCAAAGTTCTCAATGTCTCGTTTTAAATGTCAGGGCCCTCGGAAGTCTACCAATGAAGTGTGGAGATACATTGAGCCTCGTAAATGGTGTAAAACAGTGATTTATTTGCATGGCTAGCCCGATGCCGAATGGGGCGTGTCTAGATTTCTAGGCTACCATTTTGTGTCATTCTATATGAGAACCTGACATACAATCCAAATAGTCTACAAGAAACCTCAGAAATGCATACTTTTATTGTCAGTATGCATTTGGGGTAACCAAAAGTCCTTGGGGAGTTCCCATAGGGCATTACAAAACGCATGAGCATACCTTGGCAAATAATGGTCTAAAGTACTCATTTTTCATTCTATATTGATCTACGTTTGCACACAGCTTCGCAAGACCTGATGCTAGGGCTCAGTTGTGTTTCTAAAATCATGTCAAGTGACCTAGAGGGAAAAGAAAGAAGAGAGAGAAAAAACAATATAGGCTCTGTAACTCTATGCCAGTGCTTTTTAAGAAACTACAGGATCTTAGCTTTCTAAAGATGTCCAGCATTTGATGGTAAGCCAATACAACACACTGCCCTCTGAAGTAGGCAATGCAATGTTGGGGGGGAAAGGCTAGAAATGGAAGATTTTAAAAAAGAGATTGGCACTTGCACTCTAGTAACATTTGTGTGGTCCAGGTACTGTTGCATAAAAAATGGTTGTCATTCACAAGGCTACTTTTACTTTTATACTTTAAGTACATTTCCAAGCCTGTACTTTGTTACTTTTACTTGAGTAAAGAAGTTAAATCAGTACTTCTACTTTTACCAGAGTATTTTTTAACACAAGTATTTGTACTTCTACTTGAGTACGAGAAGTGAATACTTTTGCCATCTCTGCACATGAAGGCAAGCAGGCACACACATGCACACACACATAAAAACACACACACACACCACATTACCCCCACACACCCACTCACAAGCGAACACACACAGGCAAGCAGACACACGCGCACACACACACCATTACCCCCCCCCCCCACACACACACACACACCACCACCACCACCACACACACACACACACACAAAAACACACATAGCCTATACACAAAAGCAAACGCACACTGTTTATGGTTATTCTTACCCTATTATTCTGTTCAATTATTTTTTCAATCTATTGATAATGTTGGTATTTGGTGCTATAGCCTAGATTTAGAGGGGAAATCCGGTGGTACTGAAAACATCATATAGTTGCCGAACTGAAGTGCAGTGAGTAAACTATGTGGCTGCCTGTGCCCATGACATTTGATGGAATAGAGCAGGGGTTTTCAACCGGTGGTCCGCGCGTCATTGCAGGTGGTCCAGGCATTCCAGCCTGCGTAATTTCACAATTAATAAATTTTTTCATTATCATTAATTTTTCCAAACCATTTCCAGAATTTTTGCGCATTGGTGTGAATACTGAACTTATTGAAAATATCTAAAATACTATAGAGGAGATGAGATTCAAACTGACACAGGATATGCTAGCTTGTAGGCCTACAGGTCTATCCTGTGCTTTGCTAATAGTGTGTTTTGCGTCCCCAACGTCACACACGCACATTCATAAGGTAGCCTAGGCTAGGAAATAGACCAGCATATCGGACGGAGTTCACGTTAGGTTTCGTTGAAAATAAGCTTAATAGTTTGGTGAAATTTGGAGAGCAGTGGAGCTGTTAACTAACGTTTATAACTAAGGTGAAGTTAGCTAGCCAGTATCAGCATGGATCGCTATTTAGTAGGCTAGTCTAAGGAAAGTAACAGATGTCAGGACAGATGGACAGGATTCTGCTGCATGCTCTTCAGACAAAGTTACAACTTCGGAGGAAACATATTGGAAACGAGAAAGAAAATACAGTGACGATTAAATATTAAATATGGATTTACAGTAACGATTGACAAAACTGGAGAGGAGGTACCACTGTTTCGTATGTTCAACGTTGAGGCCATGGAACCGCGGAAACTCGCGTCATATGGAGACACACAATTTTGCGTGATGTCAAAGGACAGCTGCTCATGAGAAAGAGTGCTGTGAGGTGTCTTTTACCCTTTCCAAAAATACCTCTGAGAGCGGTTTTTCCACACTGGCATATCTAAAGTAGAGGGCAAGGCTACACACACACACAATGTGGTCCGTGGATTACTTGTTTGTCAGGATGGTGGTCCTTGGCACAGAACCAGTTGAAAACCCCTGGAATAGAGAGGTGAATGACATCATCGGCTAGCGAGAGAGAAAGAGTGATAGGGGATGTCGCTCCCCGCATTCCGCAGTGGACCTGAGGGAGAGGGTGTGATTGTTTTGGTTTATTGAGGAGCTAAGATATGGGCATCAGTAGGAACAGTGAAACATTAAACACGGCAATAAATGGTAAGTAGCCTAACACTTTTTCAGATAAAAAAAGCTGCAACTATGCTATGCAACCTACTGCATAAAGGAGCGCCAACGTCTCCAACTATGAATGAACAGAATAGCAAGCTAATCTGAATGAACGAGGCAGCACCTACAGTCAACGTTAGTATGCGAGGTGCTCTCGCTAACTAGAGGAATTGAATTGAAACGTGATTGGAAAATATTGTAAAACGACTTTTTTGTCTTGTTCTGATGCTAAAGCTGCCCCTTACCTATGAAGAAATAACTCCAATAGCCTAACCCATATTGTTACACAGTAGGCTGGGTGAACCCAGCCTGATCTGCCGGCGATTTCTTTTGAGCTTGGTCTGGTGAAACCCAGACTAGTTACACAGGGGATATGATCCATCTTCACTCAAGCCACCTCATCTGCAGCCTGTTGAAATAGGCCTGTTTCATTGGCTAATCTGCCTGGTATGCAAAGTCAAGATTTGCCTCCAAGATGATGCTTTACCCTGCAACTTAAAACATATGATAGCTAGAACTACGTACAGAATTATCATAGCCATTTTGGGCACTAGGCTACAAGGCATAACACCAGTGCGGTGTTATTAGTTGGGACATTAGATTTAGGCTAGAAAATAGACCAAATAGGCCTACGTAAAATATATAAAAGTTAAGACACTTTTTTAGTCAAGTCAGGAGTATGTTATTGTCAGTGAAAACAGGTGCTGCATCAACCTATTTATATTTCATAAATTCATATTTAGCCAATGCTCCATTGACACAATGTTACATTAAGAATATTACAAATTAAAATGATTAAATTGTGCACACTAGCTTGGTTAGTTTAGCTGTAGACCTAATTCATAATTGCTTACTCTTGACTACAGGTTTTCAATAGGAATATTGCACTGGACAGTAACTGAAATGTCGTAAAAAAGTGCAATGTCAAGTCAAGTGCAACAAGTATGAATATACATTAAAATATACAAAGACCCATTTATACAAAAATGGATGCATGTATGTTTACTATTTAAGCAGTGTGGGCACTGTGTGGGAAAACTACATCTGTGTAGGTCTCAGACTCATAAAGACACTAGTGTGCGCCATTTTTTATTTATCTTTACCAGGGGTGCCAATAAATGTGCAGGGCACAGTAGCCTTTGTTCCTAGAAGACTGAAATGCTGTGGAGGTTGGCATGCTGGCCTACATTGGCATACATTTCCAGATCTGGATTTTGGCATGGCATGTAGGGTTGGGCAATAGCTGAAGAGATCATATAGATTCGCCTTCATCTGTGAGGAATAAGTATGGTTGAAGATGGTGTTGAATTATTTTAATTAAAACTATTTATTCATTATTGTCCAAATAAAAATAAGGCAGAAAATGGTCTGGTATAAACCAAAATAATGCAATTTTATTAATGGCCCCACGGATAAAGTTACACCAACATAAGTTCATGTAATCAGATCCAAAAGCACTGTCAGGCTGTTTACTTTGCTATGTATAGCAAGTTCATTACATCTAAATAGAATATGAATATGTCAACATCATCACATTGGTTCTGTGATAAATCTGTGCAGCAGTTATAATGCTAAAACCACACGGATCTGGTCTTTACTCAGAAAGTTCCTGTCCAGTTTGTTGTTAAGAGCACTTATGTCGCTGCCCATATGCGGTGCGATTTAATATCTTTGCTAACACAACCAGGCTGCAAGCTAGTGTTGTGGAACAAAACAACAGTGGCTGATGATCATTGTTCATCCATTGTAGAGGTCTCTTCTTCTTCCTCCATCTAGCTATAAAAATGATGCATTTATCAAGGGTAAAGACTGTCTGAATTTCCCCTTGGGGATCAATAAAGTATCTATCTATCTATCTATCTATCTATCTATCTATCTGTCTTTCCTTACTGTCACCAGGATTTGGAAAAAGGCTAATATCATCAGCTTGTACCTTATGGTGAAATAGGAAGTGCCATTGGTCACTGCCAATTGGTTAGAGGCTGGTCCAATGGTTTCAAAATTAACCTGAAGTCCACGCCCATTAGAATACCAGGACTGTTACCAGGCTAAACTCTTCATGAACCTTGGCATAACCAGATAGGTAGTCAGGAATGACCACAAGTCACACACCTATACACACACGCACGCACGCACGCACACACACACACACACACACACACACTGCGCATTTATGTGACATTGAGGTTACTGTCTGTCAGCATTTTCCGTCTGTGACAGAAATCCATGATTCTATGTATTGGCAAAGATGTTCACTTTTATGGTGTGTGTGTGTGTGTGTGTGTGTGTGTGTGTGCTGTGTGCGCATTGTAGGTGCAATAGTAAGCTCCAGAACATTAATCAGATTAGGGAGGAGTGCCACTCCCAGCGTCTGCACACACCCACACACACCCACCCACACACACACCCCACCTCCTGGAAAGAGGGACTGGATTTAATGCGAAAATAACCTAAGCTCCGTATGGTTACTTACCAGGTTAGCATGGCAGAGTCAACTCACACAGACACACATGCACCCACACACACACACACATACACACACATACACACACACACACACACTGACCTGTCAATCTAAGGTGACAGAGACTTACTATCTCTTCCTCTGTCCATCCATCTTGCTCTTTGTCTACCTTCTTCCCAGCACCCCTCCCCCCTCCCCCCCCTCCTATCCTCTTTACTCTGGGAGGCGGGATCCTCAGGCGTTATGAAGGAGTTGCCTCTACTAGCATGCAGCGAATGTGTCTCTGCGTCGTCCCTCGTGCGCAAAGTCCCCCCACTGGACCCTATCTGAGCCTGCTGGCGTGAGTGTGTGTTTGTGGAGGTGTGTGTGTTTTGTCTAAACTGAAGAGAGAAGATGGCCGGCGGACGTAGAGGACCGAAGGCCTGCTGAGTCCCGGAGGGACAGGCGTGCCTCTAGAGAATGCCGCTTCATCAGATCTCTGTGGTGCCCGCCGCCAAGGACTCAGCTAGCACTGGCCGCCGCTCCAGCCGCTCCAAAGAGAAGACTAAGGACCCTGAGGTAAGAGTTAGAATAGAGACTCACACAACTCTATGCTCACACACACTCAATGTGATCTCTCTCTCTCTGTCTGTCTCTCTGTCTCTCTCTCTCTCTCTCTCACACACACACACACGTACCACATAAACATGAACACACACAGACAGACTGACACACACACACACACAAACACACATACACACACACACACACACACACACACACACACACACAAACATGTGATATCGCACAAATCAGAAAGGTTCTCTGTAGATTTGTGGTGTATAGTTCTTGCCTGTTTTCACAATTTCAGTTTTTCGTTTTGAGAAACCCCTACTCAACCATGCCTGTTGGGAGGAGTCGTTGCCTATGTGTGTGTGTGTGTTTGTTTGTGTGTGTCTCTGTGTTTGGGCAGCTTTTGATTATTTTTGTAATTGAGCAACATTTCCTTCTAATTTATGCTGGTTAAGTGGATTACATAGTTGTTGTGTAATTGATGGTAAATAAATGTTATATAAATCAGTTTTCTGGAACATTTATACTGAAATTACACTGGCGTGTCAGCAGTAATGAGAGAATTTGAGCTTATTTCTATGTCCATGGGCTAAAGAGAACACTGCAAGTGTTTTTAATTTGCTAGTAAGATGATAACAGGGTGATTTTCAGTGTGCGACATTTCAAATGTTAGTAATAGGCTGGCCTGATTAGTTGATAAGTTAAGCCTGCTAACCTGACAGTGTCCTGGTTTTGGGATTGTTAGCATTACTGTCTTCAGTGGCCTGGTTTGGTGGTCCTCGTGTAGACTTGGCGCACTACCTCAGCACTCTGCCTGACCTGATGCCAACACTGTAGACAAAAGATGTGACAGTGCGCTCTGTAAAGTGTAGTTTGTAAATGTATATAAATAGTATATAAATGTCTCAATATACAGTATGTGCCACAGCAGTCAAACACTTCTCAAGTAACTTAAAAGAAACAGATCATATGGGGATACAGTAACAGCAACTGAATTTACTGCATCATTTGATTTTACCACAGATGTTCGAGAGTTGAGCTTTTTTGTTGACTGTTAAATGACTCAAGAATCAAGTTCAGCTCCCATCAGCCACCTCTCTGGAATTCTCTGCTGCTGATGTAAGGCTGTCTTTAACAGTGGCCTTATTCAGCTTGTTTCTTTTGGTTGTGGTTTGAATCCGATAAGATAAGATGAGCCTTTAATGTCTCTTCATAGAGAAATTTGTCTTGGGCATCGATATAGTGTGGTTACACAAATTACATTGACATAATGAATCAGTGCCATATCAGTTGATGTGTTGAACAATTCCTGCTGTCGTCTTCATGATAAGCATGTAGAGTTCAAGTATGCTCTCTCTCTCTCTCTCTCTCTCTCTCTCTCTCTCTCTCACACACTCTCTCTCTCTCTCTCTCTCTCAGAAGTCAGGTTAGAACAGTGTTTCTCAAACTTTTACAGACCAAGGACCACTTAAACATTAGAAAAAACCTCACGGACCACCATTAGAAAAAACCTCAAGGACCACCTAGCTAATAGACACAATAGGCCTACTCACTGAACCACCTTGCTTATTGTCTTAGCACCTTGCTTATTGTGTCAAAGGATTCATATGATTTAAATTGGCATAGCTTACATAGGCAGTGTTGCAGAACTGTTTGGATTTACATACAAGTTGGTTCAATATTGCAAACAACTCATCTATATTATTTTTTACAACGTCTGCTCGCGGACCACTTGGGATAGCTTGCGGACCACCAGTGGTCCCCGGACCACACTTTGAGAAACACTGGGTTAGAAGATAGATAGATAGATAGATAGATATACTTTATTGATCCCTAGGGGATTTCAAGAATCACGTGTCTCTTCTCTGTGACCTAGCTGGGTGCTGTGACTCTTAATCTCCTGAGCTTTCTGCCATCACTGTCACAAACAATCACTATCTGCTAGCACAACACAGACACACAAAATCACAAAAACACACACTCAACACTGTTTTCACTGTTCACTGTCATTAAATTGGTGTTAGCTAGACTTTAAAACTGGCCTGTTCAATTGAAATTAGAGCCCACTGTTTCTTGGCTGCAGACAAGCCAAAGAAAAAGCCAAAAAAAGAAAAGAAATGCAATAGCATCCAGACAATTTGCACTTACAGTTCTGTAAACATACATTCAGAAACTTGTAATCCTGGCTTTGCTATGAAGATAGATTCATAGGTTATCCCCTATATGGATGAAATTAAAATGCCCCTTAATGCCCCTTAATCATACATTAAATATACAAATGTTTGTATTTGTAAACTATATGACAACAATACCAATGGTAATTGAGTCAAGGCTCTTCAAATTGGAGACCAACAGAAGAAATGGAGCAGCACTGTAAGCAATGTCAAGAAAACAACTAGATGTGTTTCTACAGCGCTGCACTCTGTAGCACTGCTCTCTAATCTTTGCACCTGGTTATTTAGGAGAAATGCTACCATGACTGAAAATGTCATATTACTGGCAAAGGTGGCACCACAGGTCAGGCCAGGCTAGTAATATCAGAGCTCTCTGGATAAGTGAATTTCGCTCTGTCTCTGTGAGAGATGGACTAGACCAGGAGGAGCATGGTGCACTAGAAGGTTACAATATAAACACCAGTCTGTATCTTTGTTTAGGTACAAGCGCCTAATCTAAGATATTTAAGTCTTAGTGCCTCAGTGACAGTAGCACTCACTGTGTTGCATGGGCAGTGTCCTTGTCCCAGTCTCAGTGTCTAAACGGAGTCAACACATACCCAAAACTCATTAAATAAACACAAACATACATTGTTCATAGTCATAAGCAAACGTGTGTTTGCCTAAAATGCCATAGGCCAGCTCAGAAGACTAAGGCTTTGATTGTATATATTTGTGACTGATAATGTGATGGATGACTTTTGTTTGCATTTTTGTTTTTACTATGACATGCATCCATTCACCTAAACTGGATCCAGACTGAGAATCCAGAACTGGTGAAGTCAGGAGGCCTTATGTTCCAAACACCTGTTTCCACACTGTGAATGTCTTGGCCATAGTACCTCATGTTCTAAACACACATGCAGCAGAGGGTCTTACTCTGACCCAAATCTAGCAAATTATGTAGTGGAGGTCAGAGTGCTGGTGGGAGTGAGGTGGGCAAACCCTGCCTGTTCTGGAAATAACTTAGTTTCACTGTATTTACTTTATAACAACGTTTGGTACAAATCTTACATTCTTACGGAATTAACTTAAGTTTCAGCTATGCTTAACATGTTAGAACAATTTGCTGTTACACATCTACAATGACTTGTGCCTACTAATGTAATGTGACAGCTGGTGAACTAAGTGTGCCAGAGAGTATCCAGAGTGAAATGGCAATATGGTGTCAGTGCCTTGCCAGACAGCTAACATTTCTCTTGGTTCTTCTTGAAGACATCTTTGGTTGTAATTGTATTGTGATGCTGTGACTGTGACCTTACGATCAAATGTGACAAATACATACAATCAGAATCAGTGTTTGTCCTGAGGAGTTAAATATGAGATGCCCAGTCTGTAATCCAGCCCAGCACTCACTCATGTGTGGACGCATGCGCACACACACACCCACACCCACATGCACATGCACTGCCCTGAGCTGGGCTTAAGGCATCTCTCACACACACCTTTACTGAGCTGTGGTCAGAGCTCAGGCAACTCTTCTGCAGGTATGTGTGTGTATGTTCGTGTTTATTTAATGAGTTTTGGGTATATGTTGACTCATGCATTCAATATAAAGTCTTTAATAATTTGAAGTTATACATTGTAGCATGTATTTTGTAGTTTGGGTGATTTAAATGATGCGTGCAGCATCTGTGTATATACAGCTCTCCAAATGTGTGGAAATATGAGTAGTAATGTCCATGGGGATCCAGTTAGCATAGTGTGGAAATATGAGCAGTAATGTCCATGGGGATCCAGTTAGCATAGTGTGGAAATATGAGCAGTAATGTCCATGGGGATCCAGTTAGCATAGTGTGGAAATATGAGCAGTAATGTCCATGGGGATCCAGTTAGCATAGTGTGGAAATATGAGTAGTAATGTCCATGGGGATCCAGTTAGCATAGTGTGGAAATATGAGTAGTAATGTCCATGGGGATCCAGTTAGCATAGTGTGGAAATATGAGTAGTAATGTCAATGGGGATCCAGTTAGCATAGTGTGATGCCTGAAAGAAGACTGGTGAGGGATTGCAGTAGATTGTGATTCTCTGGTCATTCAGTCATGCAGCTTCCTGTACCTTGGCAAAGACAGAGTGAATGTGTGCTGTTTTACAACTCTTGAAAATCAGGAGAAATACATACATTTGTGAAATGTATTATTGTGTTTCACACACACACGCACACGCACACACACACACACACACACACACACACACACACACACACAAATTGACATACACCACTCTGTGAGTTATTGGTGCTTATTGTAGTCATCAAAGGACTGTGGGGTCCTGTCTGCAAACTGGTGATCCCACGTTTTTCTTAGCTGCTATTGTGAGAGTACAACTCAGGCCATAGGGCCTCTGTTTTCCTCCATCATCTGAGCCTGTGACCATAACATCTGGCTGAACTTCATAAATGAAGTGAGGCCCACATGTCTTTAACATGTGATGGCAGACTTTTGAAAATCTGTGTGTGTCAATTAATGGGCTGCTTACATTGGTCGTGCGATATTTCATCTGTGTGTGGGGGGGTGTTTTTTTTCCCCTTCTCGCATGGACTCAAGGCTTAACAGCTGAAGTGTGTGTTTGGTGGTGTGCCAGCAGCTTGGTGTGATAGGGTGTTGCATAACTCTTGGGAGTACATTTGTCCAGATTTCTGTTTGTGTGCATGTGCAACACACGTTTTTTTTTGTCTGTGTATGTACTTTAACGTCTTGGCCTAATGCAAGACTTTGACGTATGTGTATGCACAGCAGTGTTAATGCACTGCATATGTTTCCTCTACTAACTATTGTAAATTATTTTCTATCACACTGCCCTGACTTTACTCACATGTAGGTTATCTTAACAGAGAGCTGCTGACTTTGACTCCCTCACAACTAGCAGAGAGCTAAAATATTGAAAATCTTGCATGTTGTACTACATGGAAATGTCAGGTGGGAAAACCCAGCTTCGGGAACTAAAAATCTTATCATTCACTCAACCAGCTTATTGTAATTAGCAGAACTCTTCAGCCAGATAGATCAACTAATTAACAAAATTACCTGTTTTAAGTGCACATGTAGAACCAATATATGCTAGGACTTTTACTCTCTGAAGCCTCTCTCTCTCAAAATGACTTCTTTGTCTGTTCTGTGCAAGAGGCCCTTACTGAGTTAACACTTACTAAGTGTGAGAAAAAGTGGAAAGTCACACCCCATAGATACCCATCATGTCAGTTTTAAGTACTCATGTGTTACCCACACACATTTCAAGTGATGTATGATTAGACGGATATCCTGACTGATAACATTTACAATTGTACTTCTCTTTTACATCGCTATATGTCTTTCTGTCTATATGTCTTTCTGTCTGTCTTCATTGAGAAGAATCTAAAGTAAAAAAGTGATCGGTCTTAAAGAAGTTGTACATTAGCACACTCTGGCAGCCACACACCTGTTACGTGGTGGTTATCTTAAGTAATTGGATTGGCTTGACTTAGGGTCTGGCTCACATTAAATGTGTGTTCCACACATGTGACTCCCTTCTTTAGGCACACAGCACAGTGTATATCTATCTGTGTGTGTGTTTGTGAGGGCATGTGCTAGTAGGTTATGTCTGTGGTATTTCACATGTTAGCGTGCTAACTGTTTTAGTTTGATGTATTTTCATGAGCTCTAAGCAGTCAGTTGGTTTACCTAGACTATCATAGTTTGCTCAAACATGGCTGAATCTCAGCTAGAACAGCCTACCTTTAGTTTGCTCAAACATGGCTGAATCTCAGCTAGAACAGCCTACCTTTAGTTTGCTCAAACATGGCTGAATCTCAGCTAGAACAGCCTACCTTTAGTTTGCTCAAACATGGCTGAATCTCAGCTAGAACAGCCTACCTTTAGTTTGTTGTCTATCACCAGTCCATACAGGCCTTGGTGGTGAAGTGTGTTGGTTCAACTGCTGCTCATAACATATAACAGAGAATGTTTTACTAGAAACTGTGGACCTTATTGTATTGGTAAGGACTATAGACTATTAGTGTGTGTGTGTATGTGTGTGTGTGTGTGTGTGTGTGTACAGTATTTACTGTTTTCTTTCTCTTTCAGGGGGAAAAAGGGCCAGGGCGATCAGGGAGTCGATCAAGCAATATCTCGAAGGTTCTGATCCCTAACCTTATCCCTGTTTCAAATGCTATTAATGTGCTATTTTAACACAGCCTGATATAACCAGACAGGCACACATAACAGTGTAATCCCAGTGAGAACAGGTGGGATCTCAGTGGGGGGATGAGTATTACACATTATTGCTGCAGTTATCCACAAACTATTCACAAAGTTATGTTTTAAAGGCAGTATAGCCAGGAAACTTGGCAGACATTTCAGTTTTGACAATTAGGGCACCTATACATCTTCAGACAAAGTGTAATGTGCAATCATTGATCTGTTATTATTACGCCTGATTGTCCTGGTTATTTCAGTGACTGACACGTCTTTTTTTTAACCAGGCGAGCGGTACCGCTGCGGGGGCGGGGCTAAACAGTGCGTCACGTACGTCGGTCACTCCCTCTGCTCAGGACATTTGCAGGTGGGTGCAGCTGCCACACGTCACATCACGCTAGTCAGAACACCTCCCACTTTACAGCCGTCTGTCTGTCTGTCTGTCTGTCTGTCTGTGACTCGATCATGTCTGACCTCACCATAACTCCTGATGTCTGCAGCTGCCCCTATTACAGGGAATCCCCAGATTACTTTTATCCCTCAGTTGTGCTTCTATGCTGAAGAGATTGAGTTAAATGGCAACAAAATCAGAACCATACATCACAAGAGATCGGCCTTGTGAAGGGATACTATCTAGAGCAATGTAATGATATCTAATAAACTGTATAGGGATGGAACAAAAACATATACATGGAATCAACGCTCCAGGGGAATCATTTTTCATGAGTGTGTAAGTGCAATTACAACTGCTTACACTCAAACTCAAAACACAAGGTTCCTAAGAGTGTTAGAGTTTAATGAGTTTAATCACAAATAATAGCTTCATTTCAACACTGTGCACTGTGCACTGTGAGTATTTGCTTGATCCCTCAGGATGATGGTATATTTCCTGCTGAAGGCAGGCACTGTTCTAAGCATAAATTCAGATATTTTGACAGCAATCTGGAAACCTTGTCTACTAAGAGAACCCAAAGGTTGCAGTGATGAAACAAGGATTTGTTTTCTGTTAGTTACATGTCAGTATGACTTTTCTGTATCAATGGATGATATAACTGATAGATAGAAAGACGTAGCCTGTTCAGAACTAATCTAAGTATAGTATAGTAAGTATGTATACTCTTTTGATCCCATGAGGGAAATTTGGTCTCTGCATTTATCCCAATTCGTGAATTAGTGAAACACACTCACACTTCACCTCACACAGTGTGAGGTGAAGCACACACTAATCCCGGCGCAGTGAGCTGCCTGCAACAACAGCGGCGCTCGGGGAGCAGTGAGAGGTTAGGTGCCTTGCTCAAGAGCGTTTCAGCCGTGCCTACTGGTCGGGATTCGAACCAGCAACCCTCCGGTTACAAGTCCGAAGCACTAACCAGTAGGCATCTAACATCTACCAATGTTATACTCATATTGTGAGGTTGTGTAATGGCACTTTCTTCTGATGAAAAAAAAATCAAAATGTTGAATTCTTTGCTGTATGATTTTGTTGCTTGATTTCCCCTCAAATCCAAAACCCCCACAGGATAGGAAAGCAAGTCTAGCTAGTCTATATTTATGAGATATCATTTTTCATCCAGTGACTGAAGCCAATCCCATGTCTTCTTCAATTGTTATTTACCTTTTTTACAGTGTAGTGATGCGCAGGTCAGGGTTTTTTTATATCCCACACCCGCCCGACCCATTTTGGAGATCCAATCCGCCCCACCCAACCCGACAATGTATGCGTTTAACATCGACCCAAACCCAACCTGACTCGCATATTCCTAATTTCAACGATAAGTAACGTGGTTGCATCAATATCATGTAGCCAAAATTAATGTTAATTAATGCCTACTTTACTTCACAAGACATACATACAGGCTAACAAATAAATAAATGCAGTCAATGTAGCCTTGTCTAAAACATTCTTTTAAACTGCCTACTACAACGGGAAACATCTGGACTTCAAAACAAAGTAGGCCTAGTCTAAGCAACCCTCCTCTCTCTCTCTCTCTCCCTCCCTCCT